>NC_143580.1:56687223-56841508 GCF_048544385.1 Mastigoproctus giganteus
TTTATAATCGAATTTTTTCTGAACATACCTTCCCAAGCTCTTGGAGTCATTCTTATGTACTATCGATTGCAAAATCCGGTAAAGATCATTCTGTTCCTCAAAATTACAGACCAATATCCCTTACCAGCTGTCTCAGCAAAACTCTCGAGAAAATGATACATCGCTGTCTCACTTGGTTCCTCGAGTCTCAAAACTTGATAAATAACAACCAATTTGGATTTCGGAAAAGCCAATCTTCATTGGATCTCATGATCAAAGCCGAGACAAATATCAGAAATGCTTTCATCAAAAAGGAACATCTCGTCATGGTGTGTCTTGACTTTGAGAAAGCCTTTGACACTACATGGTGTTTTGGCATCTTTTAAAGGATCTACATCCTCTTGGCCTGAGAGGTAATTTACCATTATTTATCCAAAATTTCCTTCAACAGAGATTGTTTCAAGTTCGTTATCGGGGAACCCTCTCTAAAAACTTTATCCAAGAAGAAGGAATTCCACATGGGTCTGTTTTCAGTGCCATCTTGTTTTCAAAGAGAATGAATGAATCATAATTGAACTCATTGGTTATAGACTATCCAGCCAGAAATCTACTGCCATTCACTTCTGCATCAGACGCAATATGCATCCTGAACCCGAGCTCCACTTGAATAACCATTGTCTTCCCATGGCTAATAGTATTTGTCTACTAGGATTGTTCTTTGACAGTAAGTTAAATTTCCAAAAGCACAGGCCCCGAGTGCCAAGCGAGTGATCTAGCGATTTCCAAAGCGATTTTCAAAGCGAATTTTCTATAAAGAAGTAGTTAAAATTTCTAAAGTCTTTTACTTTCAAAGTTATTTATTTTCTGGCTCTTTATAAATAAAGAAGGAAGCCTCCTACAAGAAAGGAAAATCACCTTTCTTTTGTATATATTTAACTAACTCTTGTAACACACTAACCACTAACTTTTTATCGCTTGGTCACTGGTGGCACCGTTCCTGCCTCCACGTGGCGGGGCCGGTAACCCGGGAGAAGGAGGCTCCTCTCCCGGGGCGAAAAGGAGCAACAATGGATTGCGACGAATTTCCACCAATAGAGCCAACAGGCTCTCAACAAATTGACACCCGTAGAAGGGAACATGATCCTAGTCTCTCGAAAAGAATGAGAACAGATTCTAGCAAACCAGAACCACCAGCTTTTTTGATAATGCATTCATTATCGAATCAACCAGTAAGCAATTTGTCTCCCTTTGTCATTCAAAGGTGTCTTGAAAATTCAGCAGGAACACCAAAAATGGTAAAACAACTTCAGTCAGGAGATCTATTAATTGAACCACGCAGCCAAGACACTCTGAACTGTTATTGAAACTGTCAACTATAAGCGGAATCCCAATAAAAGTCACGCCGCATAATACACTGAACTCCTCTAAAGGAGTAATAAGTGAGTGGGATCTACTAAACGTCACCGAAGAGGAAATAGTTACGGAATTACAAGAACAAAAAGTAACACAAGCAAGGCGAATCATGATCCGGAAAGACGATAAACTAGTTCCAACACGAAATATCATATTGACCTTCAGTACACCAAATTTACCAAACTCAGTGAAAGCAGGCTACCTCCACTGCCGAGTCCGGGCATACATTCCAAATCCCTTAAGGTGTTTCAAATGCCAAAAATTCGGTCATTCTCAAACAACATGCAGAGGAGAAAATACATGTCCTAATTGTGGTTCGAAAAATCATTCTCAAACAGATTGTACTGCAAAATCCCCAGAGTGCCCAAATTGTAAGAATGATCACCCAGCTTATTCAAAATCATGTGATCTGTGGAAAATGGAAAAAAATATACAGAAGTTTAAGATTGAACACAAAGTATCATATCAAGAAGCAAGAAGACAAGTCAAGGTAACTATGCCAAAACGCAGCTATGCCACTGCTACCCAAAACTGTCAAGCTGTTGCTACCCAAACAGAAGTGTCAATCCCACCTAACACATCCATTGCAGAATGGGCACGATCTGTACTTTTGACAGATCAGCCCGCTAACAAACCTGTTTCAATAGACGAAGTAAACAATACCCCACTCTCAGTTCCATCTAAAATTACATCAATCGATAAATCACAAAGGAAACCACAAAGGCAACGTGCCTCTGAATTGAAACAACCAAATTCAAGCAGTATGGACAGCGAAGCTGTAAATGCACAAGAAGAAACAGTCCTTGATCTTCATGCAGAAGATGACATGGAGACTGGATGTTCATCTACTGGTATCGATGATGTAGAAGGGAGTACAGAATATGGACGCCCTTATTTTCCAAGAAAGGATAAGATAAAACATGATCGTCAAAAGCAAACTGCACCCTCTTACAAGAAACAGACAGAATCATCTTCCCTCTCTAAAACCAAATAATGATGCACATCGTACAATGGAATTGCAGAGGTTTACGCAGTAATACCGATGATATATACGATTTGATCTCACAATATAATCCGGTAGCTTTTTGCTTGCAAGAGACTTCCTTAAATCCACAGGTAACTTATTCGATTAAACATTTTACAGTCTATAGAAAAGATAGAATTAGTTCAAGCCATGCACATGGTGGAGTTGCAATTCTAGTGAATTGTAAATTTCCAGCAAGAAACATTCCTCTTCAGACCCACTTAGAAGCCGTTGCAGTTCGTGTAGCAATGGGAAAAACAATAACTCTCGTCTCATTGTATCTTCCACCTAACAATATCTACACGTTGAAAGAATTAGAAGATCTTATAAAACAGATACCATCTCCTTTTTGTCTTCTTGGTGACCTAAATGCACATCATCCGCTATGGGGATCTGCTTACATGGATAATAGAGGGCACTTGCTAGAAAAACTCATAGACCAATTGAACCTAACTGTGCTGAACACTGGTCATAACACCTACACTCATCTCTCCACGGGATGTATGTCGGCAATTGACTTATCTATATGCTCCCCTGAGTTACTTCCTACTATAGATTGGACGGTTTTAAATGATCTGCACAACAGTGATCATTTCCCAATAATATGCAGAATTCAAACAATGCAGACACCTTGCCCCAATCATCGGGTATTATGGAAATTTTCTAAAGCAGATTGGGAAAAGTTTTCTGTCTCCATCTCCTTTGATAGCCAATTGATACAACTAGGGTCCATTGATGATGCTACCGAGCACATTACCAAACAAATACTAGCAGCAGCTTCCAAAGCAATACCAAAATTTTCTACTTTCAAACACAGAAACCTTAAACACTGGTGGAATGACGCTTGTACCATAGCGAAAAAAGAAAAAAATAAAGCCTGGAATCAGTTCCGTAAGTTTCCGACCACCGACAACCTAATCCAGTTTAAAAGGCTTAAGGCAAAAGCACGACAAATTAGAAGACAAGCCAAAAAAGAATCATGGATACAGTTTGCCTCTTCTATCACAAAAGACACTAGCAGTAAAACTATTTGGAAAAAAATTCGACAACTAAATGGCAAATTTTTCCCTGTTTCTGCTCCAATTTTAATCAAGAACGGACAAGAAGTATCCTCACCACAAGAAATAGCTAATGCGCTTGCAGAGACTTTCTCCGAAACTTCTGCCACTACAGCTTATGATACTTCCTTTCTACAAACTAAAGCCATAGCTGAAAAATATAAGATAAATTTCCAAACTACTCAGTCTCTAGCCTACAATCAACCTTTTCGTCTTTTTGAACTCCAAACAGCAATAAACAGATCACCAAATAGCGCTGCTGGAGCTGATGGAATCTATTATGTAATGCTAAAACATCTAAACAATATAGATTTGAATTTGCTAATAACTTTCTTTAATCGGATCTTCCTTGAAGGTACATATCCCTCTACCTGGCATCATCCGTTATTCTAGCCTTTCCCAAACCAGGAAAGGATTAATCACTCACACAAAATTATCGACCAATCTCCCTCACCAGTTGTCTTGGCAAAACTCTAGAAAAGATGGTACACAGGCGACTTACCTGGATTCTTGAAACTCAAAAGTTGCTAAACAACAGTCAATTTGGATTCCGACAAAACAGATCCACTTTAGATCTCATGGTGAAAGCAGAAACTAACATCCGTAATGCTTATGTAAAAAACGAACACCTTGTAATGGTAAGTTTGGACATTGAAAAGGCTTTTGACACAACCTGGAGGTATGGCATATTGCGAGAACTTTATTCCCTAGGACTGCGGGGACATTTACCGAAATTTATTAAAAACTTTCTCCAAAAGAGAACTTTTCAGGTTCGCTACCAATCAGTACTTTCTCGTATCTATACCCAAGAAGAAGGTGTCCCACAAGGGTCAATACTTAGCGCTACTCTTTTTTCACTTAGGCTAAACACTATAACCCACAATATTCCCAGTACTGTCGAATTATACATGTATGCTGATGATCTCACTCTATCTTGCAGTTCAAAAAATATTCCTACTATTGAAAGACAGCTGCAACTCTCCATAAATAAGCTGGAAATATGGACACAGCAGAATGGATATCGTATGTCAGAACAAAAAACAGTTGCAATCCACTTCTGCAAAAAACGCAAGCTGCATCCGGAACCGGAACTTCGGCTAAAGAACCACCTGATACCACTCACCAGTAATTTTCGTTTCCTAGGTTTAATGTTGGACACCAAACTTAACTTTGTTTCTCACATAACATATCTCCGAACAGTATGCTTAAAGAAACTAAATATTCTTCGGTCCATTTCTGCCATGAAATGGGGTGCCGATAGATACTCTCTCCTACATCCGTATTATGGAGCTGTTGTCTATGACTCTGCTAGGAAAAGTGCACTAACCAGACTGAACACCATCCAACATAGTGCCCTTCGCACTTCTCTAGGAGCCTTTAGAACATCCCCTGTCCAGAGTCTGTATGTAGAGGCGCATGAACCTCCACTTCACCTTAGAAGGAAAATGCTGCTCCTTAATTATGCAGCCAAAATTCAAAGCCTTCCAGCCCATCCTGTTCGACCATTGCTTCTAAACCCTGATTGGATCACGTTTTACAACAGCAAAGTTACAGAAAATAGACCCACTGGTATTCGATTAAAAGAATTGATACATGCCTGGGACATAAACTTTGACAATATGCTTCAAGAGAATGATGTACCTGATCCACCCTGGTCTGTAACTCTCCCTCACTGTGATACCTATTTCCAGCAATGGAGAAAGAAATCCTTGCCAGATGAAATTATTAAACAGCTACATAAAGGCCATTCCCTCAACAATGCTCAACGCTGTGTAATATATACAGATGGTTCAAAAACAGACTCTTCTGTTGGTGCTGCAGCTGTCTTTCCCTCTTTTACACTTTCTATATCACTACCAATTGAGTGTAGCAGTTACTCTGCAGAATTGTACGCAATAAAATTAGCCCTAGAAAATATAAACACTTCCCACAACACCAGCAGTATAATATACACAGATTCCATGAGTGCAGTGTCTGCATTAGACAATAAATTTTCAATATCGCATCCCATCATAAAACAAATTTTTTCTTGCTTAAACCACCTACGAAGTAAGAAACATGCAGTGTTATTTTGCTGGATACCAGGGCACTCTGGTATCACAGGTAATGAGAGAGCAGATCAGGCAGCCAAACAACCAATCAGTACAATACCATCACATTACCAAGTACCATACATAGATTACTTGAAGCGCATTAAAAAAATCTGTACAATTCAGTGGTCTGAAATCTGGAAGTCACAAACGAACAACAAATTACTCGAAATCAAAGAGGAACCAGCACTATGGAAATCTAGCTACAGGCAAAACAGGCAAGAAGAGGTTGTGCTAGCAAGAGTACGCATAGGGCATACACATCCAACCCATATATATCTACTCAAGCAGGAGGTTCCACCTCAATGCGCGATTTGCACTTTACCACTTACCGTCAAGCATATACTATTAGATTGTAAGCAGTATTCCTATTTCCGAAAAAATAGTTTCCTTTCACTATCACGACTGAAAGAGCCCCTATCACTTGCCCACATTATTGGAAACAATGCAAATTTAAATGAACTATTTACCTTTCTTAAGCAGATACAAATATATGATTTTCTATGATGACAAACTGACCGAAATCTTATATTAAAACATATCATAAGAACAGGCACATTTTGGCCTTAGTTGCCCTTGTGCCCAAAAACACCAATACCAATACCAATACCAAAAGCACATTGAACATCTCCGGACTACTTGTCAAAAAAAAAAAAAACTGAACATACTCAGAGTCTTATCAGCCATAACATGGGGAGCAGATTGTTACAGCCTTCTTTATTTATATAGAACCATAATCAGATCATGACTGGACTACGTGCCTGTCTTTGACTCTGCCAGGGAGAGTGCTTTATCTTGCCTCAACCCTATTCAACATTCAGCTCTCAGAACAGCACTAGGTGTGTTCAGAACATCTCCAGTGCAAAGTTTGTATGTTGAAGCCCATGAACCTCTAAATATCAGGAGAAAGATGTTGCTGCTGAACTATGCAACCAAGATCCAAAGCCAGATGGCCCATCCTAATTGGTCAATACTTTATAATCTGCAGTTTATGACCTTCTATAGAAACAAAGCACAGACAATTCGGCCTGCTGGTATTAGGCTAAAGCAATTAGCAGAAGATTGGGATATACACTTCAATAAAATCTTGCAAGATCCTATAGATCTCGACTCTCCATGATCTGTCATCATGCCATCTTGTGACAATTATTTCCACCAGTGGGGAAAACACTCTCTATCAGACATTAAAATCTAACAGCTACACATTGCACATACTCAACATTATCCTGACTTCGCTAAAATATATACAGATGAATCAAAGTCTGAGAGTGGATTGGGTGCAGCAGTAGTACCATTTCTACCCTGATACTACCATTTCTCTGTCTCTTCCAACAGAGTGTAGTAGTTACATGACTGAATTATATGCCATAAAGCTTGCTATAGAAAATATTTTACATATGCCAATTCAAAAGAGCATAATATACACAGACTCGCAAAGTTCCTTATTAGCCTTGCCAAGCAACTCCCCAACTACTCACCCGTTATTAAAGCTCATTAGAACAGAATTGATACATCTCAGAGAACATCAACAAAAGGTTATCTTCTGCTGGACCCCAGCAGAAAATAACCTTTTGTTGATGCCATACTGGAATACCAGGAAATGAAATTGGCCATACTGGAATACCAGGAAATGAAATTGCGGATGATGCTGCTAAACATCCATCCAGATCAGCCCCAACAAATTCCCTAGTACCGTTCACTGATTATAAAATGAATATACAAAGCATATGTAAAGGTCAATAGAGTCTTCAATGGCAAGTGCAAATTCATAATAAACTACTTCAAATTAAACCTGTACCAAAATTATGGTCTTCCAGCCTCATTGCAAGCAGACAAGAAGTAATTCTAGCCAGAATCACCCATACTCATTTAACTCATCTGTTCCTCTTGTCAGGGAATGACCCTCCCCAGTGTAATCATTGTCATACACCACTTACAGTCAAACACTTATAACAAAACTCTATATAACAATGCTCAACTAGTGTCATCCAGTTCTCTGGCAAGCTTAAAGGAACCTTTGTCGCTTCGCCATATCATAGGCGAAAAATCAAATCTCACAGAATTCTTCTCCTTCCTAAAACGAATTGGACTGTATAGCCATTTCTAACTGCTTCTACATCAACCAACACAGGCAGTATGAACCACTTTACTAAGTGCAATATGGTCTCAGTAGCCTTTGCACTTAAAACCCCATCAACAACAACATCTTATCGAGCTGTTGATTAATGGTAATCAGAGGACCCAGAGCATGCTATAAAAACAGTCCCCAAATCATAACACCTCCACCTCCAGCCTGCTGAATGCCAACAGTGCGGTCCCGAGTGCCAAGTGAGTGATCACAGCGATTTGAAAGAGTCTTTTTTCCAAGCGACTGATTAGAGATTGTTAAAACCTTTTTATTTTATAAAGTTATTTATTTTTAGCTCTTCCTAAATAAAGAAGTAAGCTTTCTACCAAGAAAGGAAAGACACTTTTCTATTATATACAGGCATACCTCGAATAACGAATAGGATGCGTTCCACGAAATTACTTCGTTAAGCGAAACTTCGTTTTCAGAGGTAAAAATACTATGGCCAGAATAGGGATACATTCCTACGTAAAGAAAATGAAAAGCTTTTTTTTTCGAACAAAGTAAAGTTTTATTAAATAAACAGTCAACTTACATACAAAGTGAAATCACATTTTAAAATATGAGTCTAAAGTTGATTGTTTATGCTCTTTTTCTCTTTCATTTAACAATTGCCTATACGGAGTTATTGCATTTAACACTGATCACTTAAAAAATAACACTTCTTCCTAAATCAGGATCATTTTCACTAAAAAAATTTAAAACGTTTTAAATGTCATTTAAGCACCTTTTTAAATCTTTGGTTGTTAACACTTTTTCGGCAGGAACTTCTTTAACTTCGTCTTCATTATCTTTGTCTTCGTTGCTAACAAGGTTTTCTAAATCTTCCACTGAAAAACCATCATCTTCTGCATTCAATAAATTTCTAACATCCTCTTCATCGACATTTTCGAAACCTATTGATTGAGCCATCTGGATAACTTCATTTCTAATTTCTTGGATGTTATTTTCTTCTTCTAGTACAACTTCTGGCCATATTTTGCGCCAAACTCCATTTAAGCATTTCTTAGTGCCTTCTTTCCAAGAACTATCAATGTTTTCAATTGCGTTTTTAATGGTGTAGTTTTTCCAAAAAGTTTTAACTGTCATTTCCTCTTTATCGTGGCGCCTCCGTAACCAGGTGGGAAGGAGCAGCAGTGCGTAGCACACGCTTCTTGATTAAACCGGGGTTCGAGCCCGTCACCAACAAATACGGAGGATGCGGAAATGTCAGGGAATGACCACCGCATATCCCGGAGCAATATGGCCTTAGTTGCTAATGCTTCTTAAAAAAAAAACCAAACAACAAACTCTTTATCCTCTAGTTCAGTTAAACTGCTTAATGCTCGACGCAGATAATAAGCTTTAAATGATGCTATTACTCACTGATCCAATGGTGGAATCAGGGAAGTTGTGTTTGCTGGAAGAAACACAACTTTGACAGGAATGCATGTGTCCAACGTGTTAAGATCAGTAGGATGTCCCGGAGCATTGTCTAACAACAAAAGAGCTTTTTCTTCAAAGTTATTTTTTTTTTTGACAATACCGTTTTACTTCAGGACAAAAGTGGTTAACAAACCAATCAGTAAATAACTCCTTGGTAACCCACGCTTTTCTATTTGCTTGCCATATTACAGGTAAATTCATTTTTATGTTACCTTTTAACGCCCTCGGATTTTCTGAATGGTAAACTAATAACAATTTTAATTTATAATCGCCAGAGGCATTTGATCCAAAGAGTAACGTTAAACGGTCTTTGGCTGCTTTGAACCCAGCAGCTGATTTTTCTTCAATAGAAATGAAGCTTTTTGTTGGTAGCAGTTTCCAGAACAAACCGCTTTCGTCAACATTGAACACCAAATTTGGAAAATTTTCACGTTCAGTTATTTCCTTTAATTTTTCTGGAAACTTATTTGCAGCTTCTCCTGTTAATTTTACACTATGAATCCTGGCCCGTTTTTTAAATTTCTCGAACCAACCACGAGAAGCCCCAAAGGTTTCCGTAATTTCTTCAGTTTGTTTAGATTTCAGGTGATTAAAATGGAATATTTTTTTTATGTTAAATGGGGCTTGAAATTGCCGACTTCGTTATATCGAAGCTTCGTTATCAGAGGTAATGTTAACCGAGGTATGCCTGTATATAATTAACTTCTCTAACACACTAACCACTAACCACTTTTTGCTTGGTCACGGGTGGCACCGCTCCTGCCTCCACGTGGTGGGGCTGGAAACCTGAGTATAAATCCAATACTCCAGGCAAAAAGGAGCAATTATGGATCCCTTAACACCAACTGTAGAGCCTATGTGCTCACGTGAACTTGAATCATCTCACTCAAAGAGAATAAAAAAAGATGATTCTTCACCTGAACTGCCTGCTTTCCTAATTCTACATTCATTGTCAACTAAACCTCTTAGCAGCTTATCTCCATTTCTTGTGCAGAAAAGCATTGAGGCTGTAGCAGGTACCTCTAAAATTGTCAGACGACTTCGCTCAGGAGATCTCCTTATTGAAACAACTAATCCCAATCATTCTAGGTAACTCCTGAAGCAAACGACCTTCGGAGGCCTTCCCATTTCTGTAACCCCACATAGAAATTTAAATACCTCAAAGGGGGTCATTTCGGAATGGGACCTCCTTAATGTTCCCGAGGAAGAAATTGCTGAAGAACTTAAGGCACAATGTGCTGTCGGTGCTAAGAGAATTATGACAAACAAGATGGTGTAAAAGCTGGCTACCTTTCCTGTAAGATCCAACCATATATACCAAATCCACTTAGATGCTTTAAATGCCAGAAGTATGGGCATTCTCAAACAGCATGCCAAGGTAAGGCAATTTGTCCCCTGTGTGGCTCATCAGACCACTCCCAAACTGAATGTAGAGCAGCAATGCCAAAGTTTCCCAATTGCTAGGGTACTCACCCCGCATATTCCAGAACTTGCGAATCATGGAAAATGGGAAAGAAAATAATGAAGTACAAGGTAGAGAAAAATGTATCATGCCAAGAGGCACGTAAACAGATATTAAATGTGATGCCTGCCAAAACATATTCCAATGCAGTCAAAAACACTAAAGAATTTTCAACACAGACTTATATTACTATTCCTCCTAAATTATCTCTTGCTCAATGGGCTAGATCCATCCTTGTGGATGGTGAGACACTGACAACAAAGACAGAATCCATCAAATTTTATTAATACAAAGCCATCCAAGCTACAACAAGACGTTCCCAACTCAGGAACATTATCAAAGGAGAAAGATGCTCATCATACACAAAATAAACCAACTTGAACGAACTATGGAAATCGATGAGAAGTTAGATAATGAAGATGCTGTTCTCCTGCTTCATGCTGATGATGAGATGGATATTACTCGCCCAGTCTTTTCTAAACGAGTGAAATATAAACAGGATCGAGGGAAAACCAAACGATCAGACCAATCCACTTAACCTAAACCCAAGTAATGCAGAAAATTATTCAATGGAATTGTAGAGGACTAAGAAGCAATCTTGACGAATTAAAATACTTAATGCACCAGCGTGATCCTGCATGTATTTGTCTACAGGAAACTTATTTATCATCAAATTATACCCCATACTTCTCACGGTATACGCTATATAGACGTGACAGATGTTCTGTGTCTCCGGCAAGGGAGGAGTAGCAATATTAGTTTGTAGTAATGTACCATCCAAACCTATTCAGCTTTCCACCAATCTAGAAGCAGTAGCCGTTCGTATTGTTCTTGGAATTAATCTCACTCTTATTTCCATTTACATTCCACCAAACGTTTCATGTTCCACTGCAGAACTTGACAATTTATTTAATCAACTGTCCCAACCTGTATGTTTTCTAGGTGATCTAAATGCTCATCATCCTTTGTGGGGTTTCCCGAACATAGATCGTAGAGGGAGGATGATCGAAACTGTACTTGATAACCATCACTTAACATTACTGAATACTGGTGTGCATACTTATATCCATTTGCCTACAGGATCAAGCTCTGCTCTGGATCTGTCCATATGTTCCTCGTCCATTTATCCTAGCTTTGATTGGACAGTATTAACTGACCTTCACAACAGTGATCACTTTCCTATAATTTGCAAAATACAGACAGATACAAACTATACATCTAACCAAAGAATTGCATGGAATTTTCCCCAAGCTAACTGGGAGAAGTTTTTGAAAACAATCCAATTTGATAACCACTTGATTCTTACTGCATCTATTAATAATGCCACTAGGACATATAGTAGAAGAACTACTTGGAGCTGCTGCCAGCGCAATACCGAAAGTAAACCTTACGAAACAAAGATATAATAGTTGGTGGACAAGGGATTGCTTTCTTGCCAAAAGAAAACAAAATAAAGCTTGGAACATTTTTCGCCAAAATGATACAATGGAGAGCCTTATAAACTATAAACGGCTGAAAGCTGAAGCACGCCGAATTCGTAGAAAAGCTAAACAGGATGCATGGATTCAATTCAGTTCTACCATCCGCAGAAACACTGACCCCAGAATAATTTGGAGAAAGATCCGTATCCTCAGTGGAAGGTGTCAACAAACAAAATCCTGTCCTGGAAAGGAATAGATATTTCTTCTCCAACTGATATTGCAGAGACATTAGCAGAAACATTTGCAGTCACTTCATCTCAATCTTATGAAGACTCATTTAGATGCAAAAAAAATGTCCATGGAAAAATATAAAATTAACTTTGTTACAAACCAATCTTATTCTTATAACCTTCCGTTCACTATGAATGAACTCAACGAAGCTCTCCAGAATTCTAGAAATAGTTCTGCTGGACCAGATGGCATTTTCTACAAAATGCTTCGCCACCTCAACTGAAATTCAAAATTTATACTACTAAAATTTTACAATAGAATCTTTGAGGAGAATGTTTACCCTGATACATGGCATCAGTCAGTTGTGGTAGCCATAGTGAAACCCGGGAAAGATGCTGCCTCCCCCAATAGTTATCATCCTATATCCTTGACCAGTTGTTTAGGAAAGATAATAGAAAAGATGGTTCACAGGAGACTTGCCTGGATTGTTGAAGATCAAGATGATATAACATGCCATCAATTTGGTTTCTGCCGTAACAGGTGTACAACTAATGTCCACATCAAGTTTGAAGCTCACATTTGAAATGCTTTTCTTAAAAAACAGCACATGGTAATGATAACTTTCGATATTACCAAAGCATTCGACACAACCTGGAGATATGGAATCCTCCAAGACTTATACAAACTTGGACTGAGAGGTAACCTGCCTAGATTCATTCAGAATTTTCTTCACCTCAGGACCTTTCAAGTAAGATTCCAGAACGAGCTGTCCAAAATTCACATGCAAGAAGGAGTACCTCAAGGATCGATTTTAAGTGGTGGTTGAGGGGGAGAAGACAGAGAGTGGTAATCAATGGACACTGCTCATCGTGGACTGATGTTATTAGTGGAGTCCCTCAGGGCTCAGTGTTGGGTCCATTATTGTTTTCTGTATTTATAAATGATATTGATGATGGTATATCGGGATTAATGTCCAAGTTTGCAGACGATACAAAGGTTGGCAGGGTTGTCAAGGACACTACTGACACTATGCTGCTGCAACAGGATCTGGAAAGGTTGAGCAGATGGGCTGAGAGGTGGCAAATGAAGTTTAACATTGACAAATGTAAAGTACTACACATGGGAAACAGCAACCCCAGAGCAACGTATCAACTCTGTGGTACAACACTGACAGTGGTAGAGAATGAAAGGGACTTGGGGGTGGTTGTGCAGGCAGATATGAAGTTCTCTGAGCAGTGCAGACGGGCTGCAAGAGTAGCTCATGGAGTATTGTCAATGATATACAGGAATTTTTCCAGCAGGGATAAGGAGGTGATTAATCCATTGTATAAGGCGATGGTCAGGCCACACCTAGAGTACTGTATACAGGTCTGGAGGCCTCATTTCAAGAAGGATGTAGAGCTGCTGGAACGAGTACAGAGAAGGGCAACAAGATTAGTGAATGGAACAAAGGGGTGCTCTTACGAAGAAAGGCTTAAGTTTTGCAAATTACAGTGTCTGGAGACTAGGCACCAGCGAGGTGATCTGATAGAGGTGTATAAAGCCTTGAATGGTTTAAGCATGCTCAATGCTGATGGGATTCTTCCTCTAGCTCAGAATAATCACCTGAGAGGGCATAAATTCAAATTGAGGAAAGACAGATGTAGGATAGACGTGCGGAAATTTGCCTTTAGCCAGCGGGTGGTTGGTTGGTGGAACAGACTTCCATCCCTTGTGGTGGAGGTTGATAGCCTAAATAAGTTTAAGGCTCAGCTGGACAGGTATTTTGAACGAACAGAGGGGTGAAGTGGAAGTGGTTTTTTTTTTTTTTTTTTTTGGCTGATGCTGCATAAGCTTGCTTTCTTGCATCAAATGCCTCTACTAATGCTAATGCTAAAGTGTCACACTCTTTGCATTACGCACCAATGGCATTAGAAGAGACATCCCAGCTACAGTAGAAGTTTATATGTATGCAGACGATCTTGCTATTTCCTGTCAATCATCAAACATGGCTACCATTGAAAGACAACTACAGATAGCAATAAACAAAATTGAAACTTGGACAGAAAACAACGGCTATCAATTAACTGAGGGGAAAACTGCAGCAATACACTTCTGTAAATTACAATCACTTCATCCGGAACGTCTATTAAAACTGAAAGGCAGAGAAATACCGATGACAAACTCCATAAGATTATTGTATCTGAATTTAGACAGCAAATAAAATTTTTGTAAACATGTAACCTATCTACGAACTACGTGCTTCCAGAAATTAAACATCCTTCATGCTGTATCTTCAACATCTTGGGGTGCTGACAGACAGTCATTGCTGAATTTATATTGTGCTCTAATCCGGTCACGATTAGATTATGGAGCTATAGTATATGCATCAGCTAAAAACAGCATCTTACGGCCTCTGAACACCGTTCAACACAGTGCCCTTCGATCAGCACTAGGCACCTACAGCACCTTAAAGAGCTTGTACATAGAAGCACACGACCCTCCGCTTTATCTTAGAAGACAAAGCCTACTCTGCCAATACGCTGCCAAAATAAGAAGCTTTCCAACTCACCCCTGTTGGGTATACTTCAACCAACTGCTATGGCCAACACTTTATGAATCCAAGCTTAATGAACTCAGATCTGCTGGGATTCGTCTTCAAGAAGTAATACAAAAGTAGAAAATCGATCTCAATAAAATTGCAGAGTGCAAATATGCCTTTACCTCCATGGAATAGACATGATATAAACATTGATCTTTACTTCGCTCAGTGGTCAAAAAATACCATTTCATCACTTAACATCTGACAGTTACATGCCAACTATACTTCGCAACACACTGGGAAACTCATAATCTATACGGATGGCTCTAAGTCCCACTCACATGTAGGTGCAGCAGCTGTGTTCCCTTCGCATTTAATTTCAAAATCCCTTCCAGTTGAGTGCAGCATACTATCTACAGAACTGTATCCTATACAGCTTGCATTAAGCGAAATATGTCAACAGTCGTCCCTCTCTGTCCTAATATATATTGATTCGCTCAGTGCTATCTCAGCTATACAGGATATACAACATTCTCACCATCCCCTTCTACAAGAAATTAGCTTTCTTATCTATTGATGTAAAAAAAAAACACTCTGAAATAACTCTTTGCTGGATTCCAGGACACTCTGGAATAAAAGGGAATGAAAAAGCAGACAGTGCAGCCAAGTCGACATCAGAACTGTCAAACGAAATAATGATAGTACCATACACTGATTTCAGACCAATTATTATTAGAGCAAGTGAAGATGAAGGGACTCAAATATGGGGAAATTAAACTAATAATAAACTCCAAGAAATAAAACCGAATCCAGAAATATGGAAATCAAGCATATTTCTGGATCAACTGCTTGCCAGACGGCCCCGGGTGCCAAGCGTTCCGTGACCAAGCGATTTCTTTGCGTATCTCAAAGCGTTATCTCTAAAGAGCCTTCAAGTGATAGATTATATTTTGTTTCAACAACCGTTTTCTTTATTTATTAATTAGTGTAGCTCTTTTGCACTAGAAGAAGTAGGCAAAGGCCCAGAAAGGAAAGTTACCTTTCTGTTTTTTATTTCTAATAGTACTAACTAACTAACTTAGCCGCTTGGTCACCTTGTGGCACTGCTCCTGCCTCCCCGTGGCGGGGCCGGAAATCTGGGTGGTAAAACCAACCCCCAGGGCCAAAAGGAGCAAAACATGGACTGTGACAATTTTCCACCGATTAGGACTGCAAATCCAAATACACTGGATTTGCACATACCCGATAATGACTTATCCAATCCAAAGAGACTGAGGACGGATGCTCCCCGAATGGAAAACCCAAGTTTTCTGATTCTGCATTCGCTAACTAACCAATCGTTGGGTAGTTTATCACCATTCCTCATTCAAAAATGTCTTGAGAGCGTAGCTGGCTCCCCTAAAATGGTACGACGACTGAAATCTGGCGACCTGCTTGTTGAGACCACCAACTCAAAACACTCTGAGTCTCTACTCAGACTCACCTCATTTGGTGGAGTTTCAGTTAAAGTGTCCCCACATGCCACTCTTAATTCATCCAAAGGTGTTATTTCTGAATGGGACCTGATGAATGTATCAGAAGAAGAAATTGTTCAGGAACTGCAGGACCAGAAAGTCACACAGGCAAAACGAATTATGATGAAAAAAGATGGAGAACTCCTTCCAACTCGTAGCATAATTTTGACATTCAGCTCACCTAATTTACCTTCATCCGTAAAAGCAGGGTATTTGCATTGTCGCATTCGCCCATATATCCCGAACCCAATAAGATGTTACAAGTGTCAGAAATTCGGACACTCACAAACAGTCTGTCGAGGAGACCCCGTATGTCCTAACTGTGGTTCAAAAGATCATTCCCAGGCTGACTGTAAAGCCCAGGCTCCACTCTGCGCCAATTGTAAAGGTAACCATCCAGCCTTTTCTAAAAACTGTGAACAATGGAAATATGAGAAAAAAATTCAGAAATATAAAATAGAAAAGAAAGTTTCATTCCCAGAAGCCAGAAAGCAAATACAACTAATCACACCTAGACGCACGTATGCTGAAGCCGCTAAAAAGTTTCATTCAGTATCGGTGCAGACTGATACATCAATACCTCCAAATACCTCTATTTCAGAATGGGCTCGTTCCCTGCTCAGTTCTGCACCTCAACCTTCAAAGCAACAGATTTCTACTAGAGCTAACAATACACCAGTCACGATACCACCTTCTGCCGGTGCAGATCCCGTAAGATCCGTCCAAGCAGATAACGCAGATTCTAATCGAAAACAGACATTTGACTCCTCCCTTATGGATACTAATGAAATTTCCAATCAAGATGATACCGAAACCATTCTGGAGATCCATCCAGAGGATGAAATAGACCAAAGACCGGTTTTCTCAAAAAGAGAAAGGATTAAAATTGACCGTGCCAAACAGACTTCCAAAAAGCAGTCAGATTCAGTTCCTTCATCTAAATTGAAATAATGAACAACGTTGTCCAATGGAATTGTAGAGGCTTTAGGAGCAACATTGATGACATATACGACATAATTAAGCAGCATAAACCAGTGGGCATCTGCCTACAGGAGACATATCTGACTCCTCAGGTATCTCCTTTGATAAAAAACTATACTCTTTTCAGACAAGATAGACCTATTGCAAATAATGCTCGTGGTGGAGTAGCCATACTCATAGATTCGCGAGTCCCGTGCAGACGCATTTCTTTACAAACCTCTATAGAAGCCGTTGCTACCCGAATAGCAATTGGCATCACTCTGACTCTTGTTTCGATCTATCTACCACCCAATCATCCGTGTACTATTCACGAACTTGAAAATCTTATAATGCAGTTGCCAACCCCTTTCTGTTTATTGGGCGACTTCAATGGACACCATCCATTGTGGGGTTCTCCCAATGCAGATGGACGAGGGCAACTCATTGAAATGCTCATTGACAGACAAAACTTAACCATCCTAAATACTGGTTCACCCACTTACATCCATCTCCCAACAGGAACAGTGTCTGCAATAGATCTATCAATATGCTCTCCGACCCTCTTTCCTAATATTGAGTGGACAGCTCTAGATGATCCACTAAACAGTGACCACTACCCATTAATCTGTAAGATCCAAACATCACGCTCTTCAACTGCAAAAAACCAAATAAAATGGAAATTTACCAAGGCAGATTGGGCCAAGTATACCTCTCATGTTTCATTTGATAAACAGATCATTGAATCCTTCCCAATTGACACAGCCACTGATCATATCACCAAAGAAATTCTAGCAGCTGCATCCATTGCCATCCCACAATCACAATCAGTCACCTACAGACCCATAAATTATTGGTGGAACGATGAATGTAAGAATGCCAAAAAAGAAAAAAACCGAGCGTGGAATATATTTCGCAAATACCCTACTACCAACAACCTTATAAATTATAAGAAACTAAGAGCCAAAGCCCGACACATCAGAAAGGAAGCTAAAAAAAACTCTTGGATCCGATTTGCGACTTCAGTAAATAAAAATACTGATGTAAGAACAATATGGAAAAAAATAAGACAGCTAAATGGCAAATTTCCTCCATTATCCTCGCCAATATTCAACTGGAATGGACAGGAGCTCTCTAGTCCTGCAGAAATTGCGAATACTCTAGGGACAATATTCTCCCAGTTGTCTGCCTCGAACTTGTATGATCCGTCATTTCAGAAGATCAAAGCCTCAGCCGAAAAATCAAAACTTAACTTCAAAACCGCTGCTTCTCTACCATACAATCAGACACTTACTATGATTGAACTTCAAAAAGCTATATATTCCTCAAAGAACAGTGCTGCTGGTCCAGACGGAGTATATTACATAATGCTTCAACACTTAGACAATAAATCACTGTCATTGCTACTGACCTTTTACAACTGTATATTCATTGAACATTCATACCCCACTCGCTGGCATCACTCCTATGTAGTGGCAATTCCCAAACCAGGCAAAGATCATTCTATCCCTCACAATTATAGACCCATCTCTCTTACCAGTTGTTTGAGTAAAACATTAGAAAAAATTATACACCGCCGATTAACATGGTATCTGGATTCAAAACATCTAATCTCTGATAACCAGTTTGGTTTCAGAAAAAATCGCTCATCCCTAGATCTTATGGTTAAAGCTGAAACAAATATCAGGAATGCATTTATACGAAATGAACATCTTGTCATGGTCTGCCTTGACATAGAGAAGGCCTTTGACACCACCTGGCGCTTTGGTATCTTAAAAGATCTTCATTCCCTTGACCTGAGAGGTCACTTACCATGCTACATACAAAACTTCCTTCAGTATAGATCTTTTCAAGTTCGCTATAGAGAAGTCTTCTCACAAATCTATATACAAGAGCAAGGAGTACCACAGGGCTCAGTTCTCAGTGCTACTTTATTTGCATTGAGAATAAATCATATTACCAAATGTATTCCCAAGACTGTGAACTCATATCTCTATGCTGATGATCTGACTGTTTCCTGCAGTTCGCCGAATATGAACTTCATTGAAAGGCAACTACAAATCTCACTAAACAATATTGAACTATGGATGACACAGAATGGTTACAGACTATCTCATCAAAAATCGAGTGCCATTCACTTTTGTAACAAACGAGGGATGCATCCTGACCCAGAGCTACACCTAACAAATCATCCTATCTCAGTTATGAGTAGCATTCGCCTCCTCGGTCTAATTTTTGATAGGAAGCTTAATTTTTTAGAACATATCAAATATCTCCGGACAACCTGCCAGAAAAAAATGAACATTCTCAGAGTTCTTTCTTCTACAACATGGGGTGCTGACCGTTACACCTTACTTCACCTGTATAGAACTCTAATTAGATCTCGTCTTGATTATGGAGCCCCGGTGTATGACTCTGCTAGGGAGAGTGTGCTAGTACGGCTTGCTCCTGTTCAACATTCTGCCCTTAGGATTGCTACAGGTGCTTATAGAACATCGCCAGTACAAAGTCTCTACGCCGAAGCCCATGAAATTCCACTCTGCCTCAGAAGGAAGGTGTTACTTTTGAATTATGCCGCTAAAATTCAAAGCATGCCTACCCATCCAATTTGGCCTATACTTAGTGATCCACAGTTTAAAATGTTCTACAGAAATAAACCCAGAGCAGTCCAACCTACTGGCATCAGATTGCAGGCTCTATCTGAAAGCTGGAATGTGCACCTTGAAAAAGTCCTCCAAGATCCAAACACTTCAGTTCCCCCATGGTCCTGGGTTAATCCATCCTGTGACAATTACTTCCTGAACTGGGGAAAAGATTCCCTTGCAAATATTAACGTGCGACAACTTCATACTTCTCACACACAAAATTATCCGCATTTCATGAAAATATACACAGATGGATCAAAGTCTGATAGTGGAGTAGGTGCTGCAGCAGTTTTCCCTTTTAACACCATCTCTGTATCTCTGCCTACTGAATGCAGCAGTTATACAGCTGAGTTATTCGCCATTAAACTTGCCCTAGAAAATATTATTCATTGCTCCATTAAAAAAAGTATAATATATACCGACTCGCAGAGTACACTAGTAGCCCTACAAAGCATCTCCTCACCAACCAATCCTTTAATACAAACCATAAGAAGTAAGATGATTCTTATTCAGGAACGCCAGCAAGTAGTCATCTTCTGCTGGATCCCAGGTCACACTGGGATCCCAGGAAACGAATGCGCAGACCATGCTGCAAAACATCCATCTAACCCATTATCTTCAGGCTTTTGTGTTCCATATGTTGATTACAAACCTATGATACGAAGGACATGTAAGGAACAATGGACACTTCTATGGCAAGCTCAAAGGGGTAATAAGCTATTGGAAATAAAATCAGAACCACAGTTATGGACCTCTAGTTTTCGTACTAACAGAAAGGAAGAAGTCATCTTAACCAGAGCACGAATCGGCCACAGCCAGTTTACTCACCTATTTCTCCTTACAGGAAATGATCCTCCACAGTGTTCTCAATGCAACTGTCAGCTAACAATGAAGCACATTCTTGTTGAATGCACTCTGTACAAACATGCTCGGCAATGTTCATTCAGCTTCCTTCCAAATCTAAAAGAACCTCTAAAACTCTCTCACATCATAGGCAACGATGCTAATCCCTTGGAGTTATTCTGTTTTCTTAAACGAATAAAACTTTATGATCGTCTCTGACTGTTTCCATAACAGTCACCATTGATAACTTTCATATCACTGATAGGCGCAATATGGTCTAAGCAGCCCTTGCGCCAAAAATAACAATAACAACAACAACAACAGCTTGCCAGACTGAATTGGTCACACTCACCTTACGCATTATCATCTACTAGTGTAGCTAATGAGAATCCCCCTTTCTGTTTTCAATGCCAAGTTCAGCTTAGTGTCAAACACATCCTATTAGTATGCCTGTGCTTCAGAAATTCCAAACTACTTTACTTCCAAAGTCTATGTAATAACCAGAATCCACCTACCCTCCAACAGATATTAGATAACTCTGTAAATCTAGAGGAACTGTTTAATTTCATTTGTAAAATCCGATTTGACAAACGAATCTGAAAATAGTTACATAAAAAAAAAAACCCGGAAAAACACATCTTGGCTTTGATGCCTTTGTGTCTTAAAACCCTTAATCAACAACAACAGCCAACAGTGCATCCATGACGTCATTGCTTTTTCCAAATGTGGATATATGCATTAGCATGATAGAGTTGGGCGCCTCCGTAGCCAGGTGAGCAGGAGCAGCAGTGTGAAGCATATGCTGCTCCTGCTCACCTTAATATGTAAGCGGAAAGCAGGAGAAGCATATGCTGCTCCTGCTTAATATGTAAGCGGAAAGGTCAGGAAATGACCACCGGATATCCCCGGTGGTCATTCAGCTTGGCCTTAGTTGCTAATGCTCCTAAAAACCAAATAACAAACAAACATGATAGAGTTGGAAATGGGATTTATCAGGCCAGTGACAGATTTCCACCTGTTGGTTGTACAGTGTTGGTGCTGATATGTCCATGCAAGGTGGAGTTTCTTGTGTCTCACGGTGAGTGGCTATTCCCACATTGTACTGGATGGTTAGCTGGGCCACTGTGCGATGTGGCTTCTACATTATGAGATAAGGTGCATGACACTCACCACAGGCATTGACCACATGTAGCTGCCCCATTTGTGACCTTTGGCTGGTTGCTTTGGCTGCTGTTGAGCCAGTCTAAGCAACCAGCCTGGCACCTGCATGTTCTACCCCCACAATCATTTCATATTCGAAGTCGGAGAGATCTCAACACCAACCTATTCTTCCTTGCACACACTGAAAAACTGATCTTTCCGTGTGTGAACTACAATCTTATATCAGTAATTCCTGACTTTGAGTCTTCACCAGCATCACAGACCAGTTCATTCTTACAAGGGAGTATTACTAATGAAAAGCCAACTCATTGTATAACTTAATATGTAAGCAGCAACTACAAATAAGACTAGTCTATTACTATAGCAGTGAGAGAGAGGGGGAATTAAGAATGAGTGTGTTATAGAAGGAATATGTTTCTAAAATAATTTAGAAGTTAAGAAGCAAGTGAAATAAATTTTGCACCCAGGGCCAAATTACATGAAATATAACTAAAAAAAGGAACTAAAAACCTACCACAAAATGACTTGCAATATGATGCAAAATTAAATTAAAACATATTTTAAAGAATATTTTAAAAAATATGAGAAAATAGAATTTAAAATTTATTTTAAAGACAAAGTATTTATAAAGATATAATTGCTGTTTTCAGGCTAAGGATTTGAATGAAAGTGGCTTTATTTCTCAATTATTGGAATCTGAAAATCATCCACCAGGATGTTCATCATGGACTGCGGAAGATGCTCAACAAAAAGAAAAACCATCTATTTTTGGTATATACTGATATGAATTTAATACAAATTTTAATATTCTATTGGATGATATTATTATAGCTATCCAACTAGTTAATCAGTGTATATGCTGACTTAATAAATACTAATAGATTGTGGGTTAGCTAGAGTTATTAATTTTTCAGAAGAGTTCCTAAGGCCTAAAAATTTTGTTTTTTATACGAAACAAAAGTACTGTTATAAATATGATTTTCATAAGAGTGACCAGTAAAAATTTCTTAATTTTTAAAACACTATCAAGAATGTGAAAATAATATTTTATGCTCATTTAATATTGATAACTTGGAGAAGAAAAAATAACAAAACAGTGAACAGGATTTTCATGTGAACAGGAATCCGGCTATGACAGGGTTCACATACCTAAATATCGAAAATTTATTCTAGTCTTAGGGAAATCTCAGGGAAAATCTTATGTATCTGTTGTCAGTTATTGCTGTTTTAATGGTTGTAGGAAGATTACTCAGATTTTTGGTTACTTTTTTCAAATATTGGAAAAAAAGACACTTTGGTCATTTCTCAACTACTAGAGAGAGATCTGTCTCAGAATACTGAGACAGATCCCAGAAAACTGGGAAGCCTCGTCATTCTAATCAAACATATATGTGAATGTAGAACAGTCTGAGTGGCAGTACAAAAGCAAAATGTTAAGTCTGCAAAAAAGTAAATGAATTTAGTAATGCCTGTCACGAGCAGTTATTTGACATCTAAAAAGTGACTGTATGTTTGTTATTTGGTTTTTAGGAGCATTAGTAACTAAAGCCATATTGCTCCGGGGATATGCAGTGGTCATTCCCTGACCTTTCCACATCCTCCGTATTTCGTGGTCACAGGCTCGAACCCCGGTCTAATCAAGAAGCGTGTGCTACGCACTGCCGCTCCTGCCCACCTGGCTAAGGCACCCTAAAAAGTGACACTCATAAGTTATTCAGCATGAGCTGTTATTCTTTCTAAGAATTTGAGTAGTTCTTTCTTAAAATTATTCAAAGTACCCACTGGTTGAGAGAAAATGTTTGTATATCTATCTTGCAACCATCAATTAAATCTATCTTGCTTCCTCAATTAAATTTCCCTCGTGTTTTGTCTGAGCAAGAAGGATGCAATAATCATTTAGCTTATTCAATCTATTCAAAACCCTGAACACCTCGATCAGATCTCTTCACAGGTGCCTGGTTTCCAGATGCTGCAAATTGCAGAATTGAAGTCTTTCTCAGTAAGAGTATCCTTTAGTTTCCATTGCTAGTCTCGCCTTCTCTACACCCATTCCAACAGATCCATATCTTCCTGAAGTGAGACTTCCATGCTGTATCCAGTACTGAAGATGTGACCTAACCATTGTCCTATACATCAGTATAATCATGTTAATGAAAAAAAGAGACAAATTTGAAGAGATGAACTTTCAGTTCATGTTTTTGTTTATGCTACATTTGCTAATGAAGGAAAGACTACTTTCTACTTAAATAAAAGCAAATGAAGATGTTGGACTTCTAGTTCATGCATCATATAGTGCAAAATTTTCAGCTATGGATTGTGAAATGTTCAAGCAGCAGAGCTTTTGTGGACATTAAAGAATGGTGATAGGAATTGTCTCGGTTTTCAGGAAGGATTGGCTGAAATATTTTAAGATAGTATGATAGCACTACAGTTTATCCTTGGATCCACAAAAGCTTTGTATTTAGTATTGCACGGATTGGCTCCTTGTTTCACATGCAATTGTAATAGATGATAGTTAAAAAATGCAAGGCACATTGCCTTGAAAACGTTATATTCAATTAAATATACTTTGGACAAGCCTAGAGATCAAGTCCCGTTAAAATCAGGGACATCTAAGTAAACAGATTATGAATTTCTGACTACTGACCTATAACACAGAAACCTGTTAGCACTCTTTAATGGCCCCGGGTGCCAAGCGTTATAGTGATCAAGCGATTTTCTGAGTGATTCCTAGAGCGTTTTCTCAAAGATATAGTTTTGTTTCAGTTATAAAAGTTTTCTTACTTTCCATTAATTAATAGGCAACTTAGTCTTACAAATCGTAAGCAAGTTTCAGAAAGGAAAAATACCTTTCTTTTTTTCCTTTAAATTAACATACTAACTTTATACCGCTTGGTCACTCTAGTGGCACTGCTCCTACCTCCCCGTGGCGGGGCCGGTAACCTGGGAGAAGAAATCCACTCTACCAGGGCTGAAAGAAGAAAAGATGGATAATAATATGTATCCACCTTTAGAGCCATTGAGCTCAAGAGAGACACAAATGACAATGAAAATGACTTCTCTCAACCCAAGAGGCTAAGAACAACCCCTCAAGAGGAGATACCATCATTCCTCATTCTTCACTCCCTCTCAGACCAGCCTCTGAGTAAGTTATCGCCATTCCTTATTCAGAAATGTATTGAGTCTGCTGCAGGTTCACCGAAAACGGTAAGGTGACTTCAGTCCGGGGATATTCTGGTAGAGACCACTAAATCTCAAAATTCTGCAAAGTTTTTAAAGCTGACTACCTTTGGTGGACAACCAATAAAAGTTACTCCCCATGCCACACTAAACTCCTCGAAGGGGAGTTTAGAGTCTCATTGCAGAATGGGACTTTTTAAATGTATCAGAGCAGGAAATAGTCCAAGAGCTTCTTGAACAAAAAGTAATCCAAGCAAGGAGAATCCTGACTCGGAAAGATGGTACTCTTGTTCACACAAGGAGTATAATCCTTACTTTTAGCTCTCCTATCCTACCAACATCTGTTAAAGCAGGCTATCTTCATTGCTGTGACCATCCTTACATTCCGAATCCAATCAAGTGCTATAAGTGCCAAAAATATGGACACTCCCAAACTGCATGTAGAGGTGAGGCAATATGTCCTAATTGTGGATCAAAGGATCATAACCAGTCTGAATGCACTGCTACTTCTCATTGCCTAAACTGTAAAGGTAATCATCCCGCTTTTTCCGAAATATGCAAATTATGGAAACAAGGGAAAAAAATCCAAAAATATAAAGTCGAGAATAAAGTCACATACTCAGAGGCGAGAACACAAATACTCAAAACAGAATCAAATCATACATATGCCACTGCTGCTAAAAATTTCAGTCGGTAGGTATTCCTGGAAACAAACAACTTATTAAACAACAGCCAGTATGGATTTCAAAAGAACCGGTCCACGCTAGATGTGATGATAAAAGCAGAGGCAAACATCCGTAATGCCTTCATAAGGAGAGAACATCTAGTCATGATTAATCTCGATATTGAGAAAGCCTTCGATACCACCTGTCAATATGGTGTACTTAAAGATCTCCATTCTTTCGGCTTGAGGGGTCAGTTACCTCAATTTATACAAAACTTTCTATGCAACAGAACGTTTCAGGTAAGGTATACGAACAATTTTTCGAAATCATTTGAACAAGAGGAGGGTGTACTGCAGGGTTCCATTCTCAGTGCAACATTATTTTCAATAAGAATTACAAACATGACACGAGATGTACCAAATACGGTAAAATCGTACATGTTTGCCGATGACCTTATTATCTCTTGTCAATCCCAAACTATGAACACTATTGAAAGACAACTTCAAATTTCCATAGCTAAAATAGAATCGTGAACACTACCGAATGGTTATTCTTTAGCAGGGAAAAAAAATCCACTGCAATTCATTTTTGTAAAAAATGCAAACTACATCCAGATCCTGATTAAAAAACAGCCTGATTCCTATCACCAACAATTTTCATCTGTTGGGATTATTTTTTGATACCAAACTTAACTTTGCTTCCCATATATCTTACCTTCGAACTACATGTCTTAAAAAACTGAACATCCTAAGAGCCTTCTCCGCTATGTCCTGGGGTGCTGACAGAAGCGCTCTCTTCATCTCTATAGAGCTTTAATAAAATTATGCTTAGATTGTGGCTCACCTGTCTATGACTGCTGTTGAGTCATAGACAGGAAAAGTTCGCTATTACATCTGAACACCCTACAGCATAGTACCCTTAGGACAGCTGTTGGAGCCTTCAGAACATCTCCCGTCCACAGCCTGTATATTGAGGCAAATGAACCTCCATTACATCTAAGGAGAAAATCCTTGTTGTGTAACTATGCACTAAAGATTGAGTATTCCATCACATCCTAACTGGCCGCACTTGTTTGACCTTTGATACACCATGCTATATCATAATAAACCTAATGAGAATCACCCTGCAGGGCTTCAACTGCAAGAGCTCATGATCAGTTGGAACATTAATTTTCAGAATATTTTCCAAGATTGTGGTACTCCTGAACCGCCCTGGACTGAATTCGTACCCCTCTGTGACAATTTCTTTTTAAGATTGGGTAAGACCTCCCTGGCTAATACAAATTTTCAACAGCTCCATAAATTGCATTCTTTGGAAAACTCAGAAAAAGTACATATCTATACTGACGGCTTCAAAACAGATACAGCTGTAGGTGCTGCAGCAGTTTCTTCCTCCCCAGTAGCTGTGTCTCTTTCCGTGCAGTATCTATACTGCAGAATTATTTGCAATAAAACGGCTCTAGATAATATAAACAACTACTATATCAAGGAATCTTTGATATATACAGACTCCTTAAGTGCAATCACTGCCATTCAATCTACCTTTTCTCCCTCTCATCCCACCCATTCTTAAAGAGATCCGATCTAAGTTATTTTACTATCAAACAGTTAATCAGAAGGTTACATTCTGCTAGATCCTTGGTCATGTTGGCATCCCAGGTAATGAACATGTGGATAATGCTGCTAAACATCCCAACTCTGGATCTTCCAGATAACTAAAAGTGCCCTACACCAATTACAAATCTATCCTTAAAACAACATGCAGGAAACAATGGTCTCACCTTTGGAAAACTCAAATCAATAATAAACTGCTGCAGATTATAAAAAAAAAAAAAAAAAAAGAGCCACAACTGTGGACATCTAGTGCCAGGAGAAGCAGGCAACAAGAAGTGATTCTAGCAAGGCTCCGCATCAGTCATTTGCATCCAACTCACCTGTATTTGCTTATGGGAGAGAATTCTCCTCAGTGTTTCTTTTGTCAGTCCCAGCTAACAATAAAACACATCCTCGTAGAATGTCCCCAACATTCAACAGTTAGAAAATCAAGCTTTAATTCCCTATCCAATTTACAGGAACCCTTAACCTTATTTCATATTCTTGGCAATGAAGCAAATTTCGAGGAACTGTTTAATTATTTGAAACACATAAATCTGTATAATAGACTGTGATCATAGTGACAAGCAAATCATGAACAGGCACAATATGGTCCAAGAGGCCCTTGTGCCAAAAAACCCAACTACAACAGCAACAGCACTCTTTAATGTGGCTGTTTCAGAATTTTAGATCCTCATCAGTAAAGAGATAGGTGAAACAGAAAGAACAAATGAACAGATGTTCTTACATATCTTTATAAATATTCTGGGCACAAACCATTTTAACTCTGGGTGAACTGTAAATTACATATTACAATAAGTACAAAGTGGAGAAAAAATCAAAACAAATGCAAATAACTAAAAAAAAAAAAAAATGAAATGAAATCTACATATCAACAGTAGACTATTACTTAAAAAAAGAAAACTAAATAATAAAAAATCCTTTAAAGAACCAAGCATTACATAAATTAAACCTCAAATCCATAATAAAATAAAAATTTATACTGGAATTATATTAGAAATTGTCTACATAAGCAGACAGTTTCTTGTCAAGAAATTTAATTCTTCAAAAACAATGAATAAAAAAAGGCATGACATGCTGTTGTCTTAAACTTTATATCTAACTAAATATTCTTTGGACAAGCCTAGAGATTAAGACCTGATAAATCACAAACTTCTTTTTTAACATAGTTTTTTGTTATTTATTGGTTTTTTTTTTTTTTTTTTCTCTTTAAATATTCAAGTCAATTGTTTTATATGTAAATTTCTTCAATGTTTTTAGTTATTTGTGTTTGATTCGTTCCTTAACTTCCTTTTCTCTTATTTTAGTATCCGATTTATAGTTCACCTGGAGTTGAAATGGTTTGTGCCAAGAGCATTTATAAAGATGTGTAATAATGCCTATTTATTGTCTTTATGTGTCGCCTATCTCTTCACTGATTAGCACCTAATAAAGCCTGAAACATCCGTGTAAAGAGTGGCAATAGGTTTTTGTGTTTTGTTTTAATAGTCAGCATTTCATGATCTGGTTACTTGGTGTTCCTGATGTAAATGGATTTTGATCTCTAGGTTTTCCAAAGTATATTTAAATGAACGGTAATAATGTCATTTTATTGTGTTTCTCTTTTGTGGTGTTTTTTGGCCATTCGAGGGCTAATGACTTTTTTAAAGTGGTTAGAGTCTCAATGTGAACTGGACATTTCATCAATGGAGTGTCTGAAGGAGTCATTTCAGTTTAATATGATCTAGAACTGTTAAAGCTTTAAAGCTGTTAACTTCGTTTATTCATGGTGCCTTTCAGTGTGATCATAAAAAATCCATGGTAAACATACCAAATCCCCAATTTTTTTTTTTTTTTTTTAAAGATTCACCTACTCATCAAGCAATTTATGCAAGTATCCCCAGTAGATACATACTCTCTCAAGTTTTGTGCAGTTCAATTGCTTCGGAACTCATCAGTAGCTGAAAAAGTTGTTAATATATTCTGTGATTTTTAAAAAATATTTTATCATTTAAAGCACATAGTAATTGCCAAGTTTCCAGGCACATAAAGTACAAGCAGCAAAATTTAATCTCAATTTCAACACTTCACGACAGTTTCCATATAATGTACCCCTTACCATGGCAGAGTTACGTAGTGCACTTGCAAGATCCAATAATAGTGCTGCTGGCCCTGATGGAGTGTAATATGCCATGATATATCATTTGAATGAACGATCCCATTCTGCTCTACTAAAACTGTATAATAGAATCTGTGACAAAGATTACTACCTACCAGTTGGCATCATTCTATTGTATTAGCTTTCCCAAAACCAGGAAAGGACCATTCAGATCCAGCAAATTACCGACTGACAGCTTTAACTAGTTGTATAGGAAAAATATTAGAAAAAATAATTAATGCCAGATTGACATGGTTCCTAGAGACTAAAAGCATTCTAAGTAAAAATTAATATGGATTTCAAAGAACTAGATAACACTTGACGTTATGGTCAAAGCTGAAGGAAACATCCAAAATGCATTTCTCAGGAACGAACACTTAGTGATGATATGTCTTGACATCGAAAAAGCTTTTGATACAACCTCGCAATTTGGGATTCTTCACGATCTGTATCAATCTGGTCTTTGAGGTCATCTTCCTAAATTTATCCGGAACTTTTTAAGCAATAGGTCCTTTCAGGTACGATTTCGCTCTGCTCTCTCGCAAACATTTGTGCAAGAAGAGGGGATCCCTCAGGGTTCTGTGCTTAGTGCCACGCTCTTCTCCATCAGGATTAATTCAATTACCAAATGCATTCCCGACACAGTTGAAACATATCTGTATGCCGACGATCTGGCAATCTCATGCCACTCACAAAACATGCGTTTCATTGAAAGGCAGCTTTAAGGCACAATTAACAAGCTTGTTCAGTGGGCAAAAAATAATGGAAACAGACTTTCAAAACAAAAAACAACAGCAATTCATTTTTGCTGTAAACGGAATTTACATCAAGATCTCAATTTACATCTTGACTCTCATCCAATTACTTTTCAACCGAGTATTAGCTTTCTTGGACTAATTCTGGATAAAAAAAACCTAGTTTCTTAGAGCATATTAAGCATATTCGTACAACCTGTCTAAAGAAGCTGAATCTCCTCAGGGCAATTTCTGCTATGTCATGGGGTGCAGATCAGTACATGCTGCTGCACTTGTCGCTCATAAGATCCAGACTAGACTAGACTATGGGTCTCCTGCATATGCCTCAGGCGCCTCTGTAGCCAGGTGGGAAGGAGCAGCAGTGCGTAGCACACGCTTCTTGATTAGACCGGGGTTCGAGCCCGTCACCACCAAATACGGAGGATGTGGAAAGGTCAGGGAATGACCACCGCATATCCGGAGCAATATGGCCTTAGTTGCTAATGCTCCTAAAAACCAAATAACAAATAACAAACAAGCATATGCCTCAGCTAGAGAAAGTGCATTAAAATGGCTCGATCCAGTACATCACAATGCTCTCCGAATTGCACTGGGAGCTTTTTGTACATCGCCAGTTCAGAGTCTCTATACGGAAGCACATGAACCACCTCTATTTCTTCGCCCCTCAACGTGGGCACCTGTACGTGGTGAGGGGACCTCCCAGTGATGCTGCTGGTTTTCCAGATTAGCATCACTGGGATCCAACGCCCATACCTTGGTTCCAGGGTTACATCGTTGGAATCCGGCGTGTTTGCCGTGCGCTGCGACCCGTGGAAATTCGGAAAGGGGGATCCTGGTGGTTGAGGGGCCCAGCTTCAATACACCACTTTGGCCCCTGCTTCGACAAGACGGGTGGTCCTGGAAGGCCCGGCTAGGATCAATCGGCTAGTAGGCTCGCCTGCGAGGGTCAACCGTGACAATGCCACGCCCCTACCCTCATGGTCCGAGGGACAGGATTCAGGCTGGCGGCGGTGCGGGTATAGTGTCTGGGTAGCCCTGGCGTCCCACTCCCGAGCGCATTTATTGCATGCCGGGTAGTGGGCGTCCCTTTGGGCTCCGTGGTGGGTGGGGAGCCCGGGCACTGAACAATTTAAAAAACTATATGAATCCTGAGAAACTTACTCCTTCAGGGCCCCCAACCCGGTCCCTATCTGAAAATTTAGACAGTGAAGCAGATAGCATTATTGCTACAAAGAGGCAGCGAACAGAAATATCATCAGGGCCTGTTCCAAGATTTTTAATAATTCATTCTACCACAGAAAAACCGATTGGCAAAATGTCGCCCTTCTTCATACAGAAAGGGTTAGATGGGTTAGCAGGTTCACCCAAGTCAGTTAAGAGGCTCCGTTCTGGAGACCTCTTAATCGAAACCAAAACTGACAGGCAATCTGAGCAGCTACTCCGTGCAACATCAATCGGAGGAATACCCATAACAGTAACACCACATAGAACACTAAACTCATCGAGAGGTGTCATTTCGGAATGGGACCTTCTCGACGTAACCGAGGAGGAAATCTGCTTGGAACTGAAACCTCAGGGAGTTATAGCCGTCAAGAGAATTAGTGCGCGTAGGGATGGGAAACTTGTTAAAACCAGGAGTGTTATCCTGACTTTTAACTCTCCCAAACCTCCTGATGAGATTAAAGCTGGCTACATCAACTGTCCAGTGCGTCCATATGTTCCAAACCCTTTACGGTGTTTTAAATGCCAGAAATATGGACATTCTCAAATGGCCTGCCGCGGAGTCCTTGCATGCGCTCGATGTGCCGCAAAGGACCACGAAACAACAGCATGTTCAGCCGCAAAACCCACCTGTATTAATTGTGAAGGCGAACATCCAGCCTATTCACGAGCATGCCAGAGGTGGAAAGAAGAAAAAGAAATTCAACGGCTGAAGGCAGAGCTAAACATATCGTATCAGGAGGCAAGGAAAGCAGTGAAACCTCTCAACATCAAAAAACCTACCTACGCCCAGAAGGTAGCAGGGAGGTGTTCCATTGGAACTCAGACGGACATGTCCATCCCTCCAAAAGAATCATTTACCCCTATCGCACGTTATCTCTTAAGCTCCCAAAAACCTGCACAGAAGGACCAATCAGCTGCCACTCCTATATCAGTACCTCCTAATGCTCCACAAATAACAAAAGCAATCACGAAAGAAAAGAATAAGAAAGGTGAAATACCACCTACAACCCAAGAAAACATGGATGTAGAGCAGAAGGAGGTACAAGAAGACTCAGTCTTGGAGCTCTTTGCTGAGGAGGAAATGGACACTGGACAGCGTCCGTACTTCCCCAGGAAGGATAAATCCAGGACTGAAAAAGGTAAGCCCTCAGCACCTCGGAAGCCGCCTGATGGACCCACCAAGCCAAAATAATGGCTAAATTCCTACAGTGGAACTGTCGTGGATTCCGGCGAAACAATGATGACATCAAGGCCCTTCTGCAAAAACATGAGCCAGTCTGCTTTTGCTTACAAGAGACATACCTGAAGGTAATTGAAAACGCTTCGCTTCATAACACCACTATCATTCAAAAAGACAGAACTCAGGATGGACCTGCTCATGGGGGTGTTGCTATAATTCTGGGCAACCATACCCCATATCAAACTATTGCGCTTACCACCAACATAGAAGCGGTAGCGGTTCGCCTTACGGTAGGTTTTTTAATAACAGTCTGCTCGGTTTATTTACCACCTGGGGCTGATATCTCCCAGACGGACCTTGATGATCTCATTGTGCAGCTGCCTACTCCTGTATTACTCCTGGGCGATTTTAATGGACATAACACCCTGTGGGGTAGTGCAAATGTTAACAGAAGGGGACGTGTCATAGAGCATATGCTCAATGACAATGACCTATCCCTCCTAAATGTGGGAAGTAACACCTTTTTCCACATGCCTACCCGTACGTTCTCTGCTATCGACCTGTCTATATGCTCCCCCTCTCTCCTTCCTTCAATCAACTGGGAGGTAGAGGAGAATCTTTATGGAAGTGATCACTTCCCCGTGATAACCAGCCTACTTAAAGGGATGCCATGCTCACCTTTTAGATTACCGCGATGGAAGATTGATCAGGCTGACTGGAACACCTTTCAACACCTGGTAGACTTTAACATCAGTACAGTCAGTCGGGAGCCTATCAATGATGCAGTGGCGTACATCACAGAAAGAATTGTCCATGCAGCTGCAGCTACAATTCCGAAAACATCTAACCGGTTTCCACCATTTCCAAAACCTTGGTGGAATACTGAATGCACAGCAGCAAAAAAGGCACAAAATAAAGCTTGGGGGATATTCCGACGATATCCTACCACAGCCAATCTCTTAGCCTTCAAACGTGCACGCGCGAAAGCGCGATATATTCGTCGTCAGAGCCAAAAGGAATCGTGGGTCCGCTTTACATCCACCATTACCCAGTCAACCAGCAGTAAAGCTATATGGGACAAAATCCGGAAAATGAAGGGTAAATATACATCGCACCCTTCATCGGTCCTGGAGTATAATGGATGCGTTATTGCAGATCCAACTGCAATAGCCAATGCACTTGTGGAGACCTTTTCTGCCATCTCGTCAACATCTGCTTACTCCTCAGAATTTCTGGTCTGGAAAGATAAATGTGAAAAACAGCCAATAAACTTTACATCAAGAAGGTCTCATCCCTATAACGGGCCCTTTACCACGGAAGAGTTAGAAACAGCTCTAACTCTTACCAAGGCAAGTGCTGCCGGACCAGATCTTATCCATTATGATATGATCAAACATCTGTCTGCAAAATCCATGGACCAACTGCTTTTTCTATATAACAGAATATTTCAAGAAGAGCAGTTTCCGGATTCCTGGCATAAGGCAATCGTGCTTGCCTTTCCTAAACCAGGAAAGGATCCCAAAATCCCAACGAACTACCGTCCTATTGCTCTGACTAGCTGTCTGTGCAAAATTCTGGAGAGAATGGTCAATGCCCGCCTTATCTGGTATTTGGAGGCTAATGGGTTTCTCTCCAGATTTCAGTGCGGCTTCCGTAGGAATAGGTCAACTTTGGACCACTTAATCAGGCTCGAAACTTCCATTCGAGATGCCTTTTTAAAACGAGAACACCTGGTGTCAGTGTTCTTCGATATGGAAAAAGCTTATGACACAACTTGGAGATTTGGAATTTTAAAAGACCTCTACAGCATCGGCCTTAGAGGTAATCTCCCCAATTTTATTAAAAACTTTTTATGTCACCGATCTTTCCAAGTCCGTGTAGGATCTACTCTCTCTCGCTCTTTTATCCAAGAGGAGGGAGTACCTCAAGGATCCGTTTTAAGGGTTACGCTTTTTGCCATTAAAGTGAATTCCGTCACAGAACAACTTCCTCCAACTGTAAACTGTGCCCTCTATGTTGATGATTTTAGCATATTCTGTCATTCCTGCAACATGAGGGTAATTGAGAGGCAACTGCAACGTACCATTGACCATTTGAACTCATGGGCAACGAATAATGGGTTCAGGTTCTCTGCACAAAAGACTGTCTGCATGCATTTTTGCAGAAAGCGCAATCTTCACCCTGAACCTGAACTGAGGCTTGGACAAAATGCAATCCCAGTAGTACCTGAGACTAGATTTTTGGGGCTTATATTCGATAAAAAGCTGACCTTTCTGGAACACATCCGTCAACTACGTGCGAAGTGCACGAGAGGTTTGAACATCCTACGTGCAATCTCCTCACATTCCTGGGGCGCTGACCGATGTACCCTTTTGCGCCTCTATCGTGCACTCGTACGATCTAAGTTAGATTACGGGTGCCAGGTATACGCATCCTCTAGACTCAGCGTACTCCGATGGCTGGATCCCATCCACCATCAGGCTATCCGTATTGCCACAGGAGCATTTCGAACTTCTCCTGTCCATAGCCTCTATGTCGAAGCGAATGAGCCCTCGTTATCGCTTCGCAGGAAACAGTTGTCTCTACAGTATGCTTTGAAACTGAAATCCCTGCCAGACCATCCGACGTGGACAACCGTTTTTGAGCCACGTTGGTAAAATCTGTATAACATTCGCCAGACTGCCAATCAACCATTCAGTATTCGTATCCAAAGGCTTCTCAACGATTTGAACATCACATTAGACAATGTTGCCCCATCACCAGGGCAACCTTTTCCACCCTGGCATGCTCGTGTCCCAAACTGCAACTTCTCCCTTAACAACTGGAGAAAGGACAATACTTCGTCCACCGTCTACCTGCAGCTCTTTTTAGCTGATCGCTCTGAACATGCTGACTTCTTGCCCATCTACACAGATGGCTCGAGGTCAGAAATGTCTGTTGGATCTGCAGCTGTTTTCCCAGATACCACGGTATCTGAGCAGATCTCCAACGAATGCAGTGTGTTCACTGCAGAGCTGCATGCGGTTGAGCTAGCCTTAGATCGCATACGAACCACCCACCACAAAAAATATATTATATATACCGATTCTCTGAGTTCATTGCAGGCTTTATCATCGATGAGGTTCAACCCTCATCCTGTCCTCACTCGGATACAGCAGAAGCTGCACTTCCTTGTACAATCTCGATTTGATGTTCGTTTCTGCTGGATCCCAGGCCACATTGGGATCTCAGGAAATGATTTGGCAGACACTGCAGCCAAATCAGCAAACCTATTTAACTCTTGCCTGTTAGTCCCCTATACAGACTACAGGTCGGTAATTCGAAAGAAACTGGTATCCCAATGGCAACACTCATGGCATGGACAGATTACAAACAAGTTATATGAGATTAAGCCTGTAATTGAACATTGGCAGTCTAGTCTGCGCAGGAACCGAAAAGAGGAAGTTGTTCTATCTCGACTCCGCATAGGACATTGTCACTTGACACACTGCTATTTGCTGAGGGCAGACGATCGTCCTATGTGCAGAAATTGTGACACCATTTTAACAGTCCGTCATATTTTAATTGAATGTCCGTCCTTTTATAATGACCGCCGTTTATGTTTTAGCCATCTGTCTGAACCTTATACACTCAGACAGGTTTTATCGGACAATGACAACGTGTCAGCTATTTTTAAGTTTTTACAACTTATTAATCTAAATAATTCTATTTAAAATATTTTTATCGTTTTATGCTATATGAACGATTTATACCGTATATTATTTTACAATAATATACAAATAATTTTAATATTATAGTTTTATATTCTACATCCTTTTGACTTGGCGCATTATAGCCTTAGATGCTAATGCGCCATAAAACCCTAAAACAAACAAACAAACAAACAAACATCTATTTCTTCGTCGGTGTGCTTTGCTATTAAGCTATGCAGCTAAAATCAGAAGTTTCCCACATCATCCTATAAGGCAGTATCTATTCACCCCAAAATGGCATAATTTGTACCAAAATAAACCTTTGAAGAATAAACCATGTGGCATTAGATTACAAAGCATAACTGTGTTCTGGGAACTAAATATGAATAACATAATTCTAGATATTAGCACAACTACACCTGGCGCCTCCGTAGCCAGGTGGGAAGGAGCAGCAGTGCATAGCACACGCTTCTTGATTAGACCGGGGTTCGAGCCCGTGACCACCAAATATGGAGGATGTGGAAAGGTCAGGGAATGACCACCGCATATCCCGGAGCAATATGGGCTTAGTTGCTAATGCTCCTAAAAACCAAATAACAACAACAACGACTACACCTCCTTGGCAAATACCCTTCGCCAATGTTGACCAACATTTCCAACAATGGGGAAAGAATGCCCTTCCAAATTTCAGTATTCAGCAGATCCATGCAACTCATCCTTTTCAGTTCTCTAGTTTTACCCAAGTTTACACTGATGGTTCCAAGACAGATAGTAAACTTGGCAAGGCTGCAGTTCTACCAAACATTACAATATCCCAGAAGCTCCCCTTGGAGTGCAGCATTTACTACCACAGAACTGTATGCTATCCTGATGGCTCTAGACAATGTAAAACAGGCTTTATATCCTCAAACCATTATCTACACTGATTCCTTAAGTGCTGTATCTGCTCTTCAGCGTAAATTTCCTTCCAGTCATCCATTACTACAACAAATTCAAATCAAGTTAGTGCAGCTTCTTGCAAACAGGCAAAAATTAATTTTCTGTTGGATACCTGGGCATTCTGGAATCATAGGAAATGAACAAGCGGATTTTGCTGCCAAGAATGCTAGTTCACATAACATCAGACATGCATATACCTTACACAGATTTCAAACACATCATACATAGCTCTGTTAGAAAAAAATGGCTATTGATTTGGCAGGGACAAAAAAGCAATAAGCTCTTTCAGATTAAAAACTATCACAAGCAGTGGTTATCAAGCCTAAGAGGCAATAGAAAGGAAGAAGTAGTACTTGCCAGATTGCAAATAGGACATACCTACCTAACATAGTTATGCAGATTCTCGGAGACCGACAGGATATTAATGATGTTTTTACCTTCCTCAGAATGATAAACAAATATCATCTGATCTGAATCCTTTTGTTTAATATAACAATCATGTATCAAATAAGATTGTAATAGGCACATTATGGCCTTAGTAGCCCTTGCACCAATAAATCCAACAAACAACAACAACATAACAATTACAGAGTGTAGGGTTATAAGGAAAAACCTTTGTGATCCTGTTATGCTTTCAAACTCTATTCTTCAGTGACAGTTACTACTTCATTTGAGCCATTTCTCAGAACATATCAAACTCTCAAACTTGTTTCCCCTTTTCCTTGACTCGTTGAAAGCTCATTTAAGGATTTAATAGGTAGATTTGTCAATAGAGAGCATGTCAACAAAACAGAGTAGTTTCAGATTTTGATAACAATTGCATAACTGCTACCTCTTTGGATTTACAAAAAACTCCATTTTTCTCCATCTTTTTCTTTTTTGCAAGAAAAAAACACTACATTGAAATTGGAATTTTTTTAAAAAAAATTAAGAATTTCTTGTTATTTTTGTTAATGAATTGGCCACCAGTTGTGGGAAACAATGTAATTAGACATTTTCAAACAAATGAGCATAAGGACAGCATGTAGTACATAAATACAGCATTTTATAATGATGTTTCATGCCTGCCAAAAGTTTATTTCCATCTTTTGTCATAGAACTTAATCTTCCTCTGAGTTTTGCTGATCATGCAGGCACATTGTTCTGAAATATGTTTCCAGCTATTGAGATAGCAAAAAAAATAGTTACAGTAAAAAAAAAAAAAAAAAGAGCCACTGTTAATGAAATTGCATGAATAGGAAAAGAGGGGGTAGTGATCGCTGCAAATATCAATAACCAGAATTATTCCCAGATATATCGCATTGTGGTGACCTTTTGTAATAAGAAAAAATTCAGGCCGAAAAGAGAGCTGTAGGCCTTCCTGTGAAATTGGGATATGTGAATATTTGGTGAACATTTACTGCCATCTAGAAAGGAGTGATTTTTAAGGAAAGAGACATTTAAACAATTTCAACTAATGCATGCTGGTGAAGTAAAATAAGATTTTGAAGCATGTCTGTATACATTGGCTGTCTGAACCATTTCTTTCTGATCATTGGAAAGTTCCACTGACTCTCTCTCATATACTGGATGATAAAGCAAACTATGTGTGTATTAGTCTTTAAATAATAATGTTCTTTGATAGTTTAACCATAATTAAATAAAATGGAAATACAGACATATTTTGGTCTTCATTGCCCTTGGAAAACCTACAGTCATATCATAGCATGAGTTTGACTGGCATCAGGAAATTGGAAAGGTGCCAAAAAAGTTTTCCTTTACCATAGTTATACACTAAACTCCCAATGTAGCTCTCTTGCTTATATAATTCCCTCAGTTTGCACCCATTTTTTCTGGTCCCATCATCTTATGAAGTTTCATGCATTTTTTAACTTATTTCATTTAAAATTCTTTCCATGCTTACATTGTTTTTTTTTTTTTTTAAGGTTGCAAGAAGGAATAAACCTGGTTATGACCCTCCTTCATGATTTTTAGCTTTGGTAAAGGGATGATAGACTAAAATCAAGGAATCTTTTATGATGCAGTTTGTTTTTGGTGTCAGTAACATTTCTTTTTTTCATATTTAACTTAAAGCTTTCAAGGAAGTAAAGTCACTCTTTGCAACTGTCTAGCTGTTTATCATTGCATTCTCATGTGCAGCTCAACTTTTTATAATTTATTTTTTAATTCAACATCATTTGTTCATTCACTTTCCTTGCTGGTACAGTAATGAGCATGTGCCATTAATGACAGCTTTATTATTGTTACTATGTTAATGAAATATATTTAAAAAACAACCCGATTCCTCTTACCAACAATTTTTGTTTATTTGGTTTATATCTAGACAATAAACTTAATTTTTCTATTCACATAGCCTACCTTAGAACGGCCTGTCTAAAGAAACTAAACATCTTAAGAGCTGTCTCCACTAACTCCTCGGGTACCGATAGACACACCCTCTTACATCTTTATAAAACTTTAATTCAGTCTCGCTTAGATTATGGATCACCCGTTTATGACTCGACAAGAAACAGTTCCTTGTTACGTCTGAATACCATTCAACATAGTTCCCTAAGGATAGTCATGGGAGCCTTCAGAACATCTCCAGTCCACAGCCTGTATATAGAGGCAAATGAACCCCCACTGCACCTCAGACAAAAATCCTTACTGTGTAGCAATGCTGCAAAAATTAAAAGTATTCCATCTCATCCCAGCTGGTAATACCTGTTTGACCCTCAGTATATAATGCTATACCTTAATAAACATAATGAAAATCACCCAGCGGGTCTTAGATTGTAAGTGCCGATGCCTAGTTGGAATATTAACTTTCGGCATATCCTCGAAGACATTACGCCTGAACATCCCTGGATTCAATCCACACCTTATGATAATTTAAAGGTGATAATTTATTACCATATAAAGTATCAGGTGACACAGAAGTCTATGGCAGATATAAACTAGTCTGTAATCAAGCCACAAAGGAGGTTAGGCAGGCGAAGGCAGATTATGAGAAATCCTTGGCAAAGGATGCAAAGAGTTCTTTATTTTGTAAACTCTAAAAGGAAACGGATGAATCAGATTGGACCACTTAACATAGATGGGTTGACCATTGATGATCATGCTCAGGTAGCTGATAAACTGAATGAGTATTTTGCATCTACATTCCCACATGAGGAGTTATTCAATGAGGGGAGTGCCAGAAGTTTATCAAACTCTAACAGGGAGATAAGTGATTTTGTAATAACTGAGAGCAAAGTGGAGGAGAAATTGTTGAAGTTAAACATAAAAAAGGCACCTGGGGTGGACAGGATCTATCCAGTTATATTAAAGGAGGTAGCAAAGGAAGTAAGCAAACCTTTAGCCATAATTATGAGAGCTTCCTTGGACTCAGGGGAGGTCCCCATGGACTGAAGGTGTACAAATGTATCACCAATTCACAAAGGAGGTTCAAAAGGTGACACAGGTAACTATAGACCTCTTAGTTTAACTTGTGTTCCGGGGAAAATAATGGAATCACTGGTTAAAGAAGCATTGCAGGATCATCTAGACAAGACTGCAGCAATAGTTAAGTCACAGCATGGGTTTGTTAAAGGGAGGTCTTGTCTGACCAATTTGATTGGATACTGTGATGTGGTCATAAAGGAACTGAATGCCAAAAATAATTTTGATATCATATACTTGGATTTCAGGAAAGCTTTTGATACTGTTGCACATGGAAGACTGCTGAACAAATTGGAGAGGTATGGCATTAAGGGTAAGTTGCTACAATGGATAATGGGATGGTTGAGTGACAGACAACAGAGAGTGGTAATCAATGGGCACTGCTCTTCGTGGACAAGTGCTATTTGTGGAGTTCCCCAGGGTTCGGTGTTGGGCACATTGTTGTTTTGTTTATTTATCAATGATATTGACGAAGGTATGTCAGGTTTAATGTCCAAGTTTGCAGATGATACAAAGGTTGGCAGGGTTGTTAATGACAGTAAAGACAGTATGCTACTCCAACTGGATCTCGATAAGTTGGGCAAATGGTCTGAAAAGTGGCAACTGAAGTTTAACATTGACAAATACAAAGTACTGCATATAGGTAGCAATAACTGAAGAGAAACGTACCAACTGTGTGGTACTACACTCAGGGAAGTGGAAAGTGAAAAAGACCTGGGGTAATTGTGCAGCCAAATATGTAGTTCACTGAGCAGTGCAGATGGGCTGCCAAGGCTGGTCATGGAGTCTTGTCAATGATATATAGGAATTTTGCTAGCAGGGACAGGGAGGTGATTATCCCGTTATACAAGGCAATGGTCAGGCCACACCTAGAGTACTGTGTACAGGTATGAAGTCCTCATTTTAGGAAGGATGTAGAGTTGCTCGAACGAGTACAAAGAAGAGCAACAAGATTGGTGAGAGGAACAAAGGGGTGCTCTTACCAAGAAAGGCTTAAGTTCTGCAAATTGCAGGACCTGGAGAGTAGACACCCGTGAGGTGATCTGATTGAGGTGTATAAGGCCTTGAATGGGTTGAGCAAGCTGAATGCTGATGGGATTCTTCCTCTTGGTGAGATTAAGAACCTGAGGGGACACAGATTCAAATTGAGGAAAGACAGTTGTAGAATAGATGGGCAGAGATTTTCCTTTAGCCAGTGGGTAGTTGATTGGTGGAACAGACTTCCATCTTTTGTTGTGGAAGTTGATAGCCTAAATAAATTTAAGGCTGAGCTGGATAGGCATTTGGAGTTGAATGGAGGGATGAAATGGGAGGTTTTTTTTTTTTTTTTTTTTTTTGGCTGATGCTGCATAAGCTTGGTTTCTTGCATCGTATGCCTCTACTAATGCTAATTTCTTTCTGAGATGGGGTAAAGGCTCTCTGCCAAACAACAACTTACAGCAACTACATGAAACAGACACCTTAGAAAACTCTCAGAGAAACTACTTATTTATACCGATGGTTCAAAAACGGATGAATCTGTAGGTGCTGCAGCAATTTGCTCTACCTTCTCAATAGCCGTGTCTCTTCCTGCAGAATGCAGTATCTATACAGCCAAATTATATGCAATAAAATTAGCCCTAGATAATATAACCAAGCAGCAATTCAAGCAAGCGCTTATATATACAGACTCCTTAAGTGCAGTCACTGCCTTTCAATCTACTACTTCTTCCCACCATCCCATTCTGAAACAGATCCAGTCTCAATTATATCAAACATCCAACCAGATGGTCACATTCTGTTGGATCTCTGGTCATGTTGGTATTCCAGGTAACGAATGTGCGGATTGTGCTGCTAAACATCCTGATAATGGATCTTTCTGCCATTTAAAAGTACCATACACTGATTATAGATCCATTGTTAAAACAGCATGTTGGAATCAATGGGCTGAAATGTGGCAAACACAAGTCAATAACAAACTGTTACAGATTAAAAAAGAACCTCAACTGTGGACTTCTAGCTTCATGAGAAGCAGGAGAGAAGTCATTTTGGCAAGACTCCAAATTGGTCATTCCTATATAACTCAGGCGCCTCCGTAGCCAGGTGGGAAGGAGCAGCAGTGCATAGCACATGCTTCTTGATTAGACCGGGGTTCGAGCCCGTCACCACCAAATACGGAGGATGTGGAAAGGTCAGAGAATGACCACCGCATATCCCGGAGCAATATGGCCTTAGTTGCTAATGCTCCTAAAAACCAAAAATAACTAACCTATATAACTCATCAGTTCTGCTTATGGGAGAGAACCCTCCTCAGTGTTCCTTCTGTCAATTCCAATTAACAATGAAACATAATCTTGTAGAATGCCCTCAATATTCCAGTATCCAGAAATCCAGTTTTTGCTCTCTATCCAACTTTCAGGAACCTTTGACTTTACCCCTCGACATGGGCATCTGTACGTGGTGAGGGGACCTCCCAGTGATGCTGCTGGTCTTCCAGATTAGCATCACTGGGATCTAACGCCCATACCTTGGTTCCATGGTTACATTGTTGGAATCCAGCGTGTGCAGCCGTGCACCGCAACCCGTGGAAACTCGGAAAGGGGGATCCTGGTGGTTGAGGGGCCCAGCCTTAATACACCACTTCGGCCCCTGCTTCGACAAGACGGGTGGTCCTGGACCAGCCCGACTGGGATCAATCGGCGGGTGGTTCTTACTGCTAGGGTCAACTACATTCCAATAAGTCTCCCTCCCTTTGGTCCTGGTATGGGATCAAGGCTTATTGGAAATATGGGTATTGTGTTCCTAAGCGTACTTGGCATCCCATTCGTGTACACAGTACCTGCTAGTTCACGAGTGGGCGTCCCCTCATAGGGCTCCGTGGTGGGTGAGGTACTTAGAGCATCGGAAATTTTTATCTTACTCCTACGAGTAATTTAAATCCTTCTTCTTCTTCTGGGGCCCCAACAAGGCCCCTACCTAATTGATCATCACAAGATAATGACACCAATTCTGTTAAAAGAGCCAGAACTGAGGAGAAAACGCCAGCTGTGACACCTCTTTTCCTCATTCTCCATTCCACCGAGAGCAGTCAATTGGGAAAATGTCACCTTTCTTTATCCAGAAAGGATTAGAAGAGATGGCAGGTTCACCTAAATCCTTAAAACGGCTGCGTTCTGGAGATATTTTAGTTGAAGCATCAAATACAAAGCATGCTGAATTTATTTATTTGAAAGCCACATCTATAGGGGGAATACCCATCATCGTAACCCCTCACAAAACTCTGAACTCGTCATGAGGTGTCATATCAGAGTGGGATTTTCTTCACATTTCTGAAGAAGAGATCTGCTCTGAATTAAAAGAACAAGGAGTGACAGCTGTCAAGCGAATATCCATGCGAAAGGATGGGAATCTCGTCCCTACCTGAGTTCTCATCCTCACATTTAACGCCCCATGGCCTCCAAGTTCCATCAAGGCAGGGTACTTGAACTGCCCAGTGAGGATTTACGTCCCAAACCCACTGAGGTGTTTTAAATGTCAAAAGTATGTCCACTCACAAACAGCTTGTCGTAGTAACCCTGCCTGTGCTCGATGTGGTGCTAAAGATCACGAGAGCAAGGAATGTCTAGCTCCTAAGCCTAATTGTACTAACTGCCAAGGAGAGCACCCTGTATACTCTCGAGCATGCCAGTGGTGGAAGGACAAAAAGGAGATTCAAAAATTAAAAACGGAGCTGAACATCTCCTACCCAGAGGCCAGAAAATGCATCCAACCAATAAGTAGTGGAAAACTTCCATACACCCAGAAAGTTTCTGGTAAGAGTATGATCGGGACCTAAACTGATATGACTGTTCCCCCAAGGGATTCTTTCACTCCCATTGCTCGCTTTTATTGAGTTCAATAAAGCCCACCCAAAAGTCGCAGTCAGCTGCCACTCCAATATCGGTACTTCCCAGTGCTTCAGCATTACCAACAGCGAGCACTAAATTAACATCACAGAAAAGTGAACTACCCACTTCAGGGCAAGAAATAATGGATGTTGAAATCAAGGAGGTACACGATGAGTCAGTCTTGGAACTCTTTGCGGAGGAAGAAATGGACACACCACAGCGTCCATACTTCCCCAGGAAAGATAAATCCAAGACTGACAAAATTAAGCCCTCAGCATCTCGGAAGCCACCTGATGGACCCACCAAGCCCAAATAATGACTAAATTCCTACAGTGGAATTGCCGTGGATTCCGGCAAAACATTGATGACATCAAGGCGCTTCTGCAAAAGCACAAACCAGCTTGCTTTTGCATACAGGAGACTTAATTAAAGGCAAATGATGACCCCCCATCATGCATAACGTTACCATCATTCGTAAGGATAGAATTGTGGATGGTCCTGCTCATGGAGGAGTCGCAATCCTTGTCGGCAACCAGATCCCATTTCAGCCTTTGCAGCTTACAACTAGCTTTGAGGCTGTAGCAATTTGCCTTACAGTGGGGTTTTTATTAACTGTCTGCACTGTTTATTTGCCACCTGGGATTGACATCCCCCAGAAAGACCTTGATGATCTTATCATGCAATTGCCTTCCCCTTGTTTAATTCTTGGGGATTTCAATGGACATAACACTCTGTGGGGTAGTGCTAACATCAATGGAAGGGGATGAGTCATAGAGCATATGCTCACTGACAATGACCTCTCTCTCCTAAATGTGGGAACAAACACCTTCTTCCACATGCCTACCTGTACATTCTCTGCCATTGATCTTTCTATCTGCTCCCCTTCCCTCCTTCCTTCACTTATTTGGGAGGTGGAAGAAAACCCATATGGAAGCGATCACTTCCCCGTGATAACCACCCAAACTAGTGGTAGACCATGTCTGCCATTTAGTTTACCACGGTGGAAGATTGATCAGGCTGACTGGAATGCCTTTCAACATCTGGCAAATCTTGACATTGCTACAGTCAGTCAGGAGCCAATCAATGATGCAGTAATGTATGTCACAGAAACGATTGTCCAAGCAGCTGCAATTGCAATTCCAAAATCATCCAGCCGATTTCCACTATTTCCGAAACCTTGGTGGAATTCAGAATGCACAGCAGCAAAAAAAAAAAAAAAAACGCCAAACAAAGCCTGGGGGATATTCTGCCGATATCCCACGACTGAAAATTTAATATCATTTAAACGTGCACGTGTGAAAGTGTTATATACAATGTCAGAGCCAAAGGAAATCTTGGATTTGTTTTACATCGTCCATAACTCAGGCTTCTTGCTCAAAAGTAGTCTGGGATAAGATCCAAAATGAAGGGAAAATATCCACCATGCCCTTCAGTGATCCTCGAGCACAATGGATGTCCAATTGCAGATCAAACTGCAGTTGCAAATACTCTAGTGGAAACATTTGCAAAAATCTCTGCAATAACATCTTTTCCCCCAGAGTTTTTGGCCCTGAAAAAGAAAAGTGAGAAAAACCCACTAAACTTCTATTCAAAAGGCCTTGAACCATATAACAAGCCCTTTTCACAGGAAGAGTTAAATGCAGCACTCTTTCTCACACATGCAAGTGCTGTGGGGCCCAATGACATCCACTACGAAATGTTAAAACACCTCTCACCACAATCTAAGGATCACCTTTTAATTTTGTTTAACAGAATTTTCCTTAACAAACAATTTCCGGATTCCTGGCGAAAGGCTATCTTTCTTGCTTTCCCAAAACCAGGAAAGGATCCTAGAAATCCGAGTAACTATCATCCTGACAAGCTGTTTGTGCAAAGTCCTGGAAAGAATGGTATTTGGAAATAAATGGTCAGCTTTCCAGGACTCAGTGCAGCTTCCGAAGAAATAGATCCACTCTGGATCATTTAATCCGATTGGAAACGTGCATTCGTGATGCTTTTATTAAATCCGAGCATTTGGTAGCAGTTTTCTTTGATGTTGAAAAAGTGTAAGACAGCCTGGCGATTTGGAATATTACAAGACCTCCATCACTTTGGTCTTAGAGGTAACCTTCCTCTTTTTATTAAAAACTTTCTTTCGAATTGCCAATTTCAAGTCCATTTAGGATCCACCCTCTCACAAATGTTCTCTCAGGAAGAGGGAGTCCCACAAGGATCCGTTTTAAGTGTCACGCTTTTCGCAATCAAAATAAACTATCACAGAACGACTTCCACCCACGGTGAAAAATGGCCTCTACGTTGACGATTTTACTATATTTTGCAATTCATGCAATATGAGGGTCATTGAAAGGCAACTGCAGAAAACCATTGATTATCTTACAGCTTGGTCTTTGGCTAATGGGTTCAGATTTTCATCACAGAAGACTGTTTGTGTACACTTCTATCACAAACGCAGTCTCCATCCTGACCCAGGTTTAAGGCTTGGGCAAAACAACATTCCAGTTGTAGCAGAATTCAAATTCCTTGGATTTATTTTCGACAAGAAGCTGACATTTCTACAACATATTCGCCAGCTTAGGACAAGGTGTGTTAAAGGGCTTAACATCCTGCGTGCCCTTTCGTCAACTTCATGGGGCGCAGATCGTACCACCCTCCTTCGTCTCTACCGAGCACTTGTCCGTTCCAAACTCGGTTATGGGTCTCAGGTTTATGGTTCTGCTAGAGATAGTGTACTTCGGTAGTTAGATCCAATCCACCATCAGGCCATGTGGACAGCCACTGGAGCGTTTCGCACATCTCCTGTCCAAAGTCTTTACGTTGAAGCAAACGAACCATCTGTCTCTTCAACGTAAGCAGTTGTCTTTACAGTACGCCTTTAAATTGAAATCCCTGCCTGATCATCCCACGTGGGCATCTGTTTTTGAGCCACATTGGGAAAATCTCTACAACACCCGTCGGACTGCCAACAAACCTTTTGGTATTCGCATCCAAGGACTGTTAAATGAAATAAACATAACGGTAGACAATGTTGCCCAGTCACCGAGGCAATTCCTTCCACCCTAACATGCCTATTTTCCAACTTGTGACTTCTCCCTTAAGATCTGGGAGAAGGCTACTATGCTGTTATCTGTCTACCAACAACTCTTTGCATCACATAGAGAGCAGTATTCTGACTTCCTGCCAGTCTATACAGATGGCTTGAAATCAGAATGTCATGTGGGATCTGCTGTTGTTCCTTCACAAAACTTTATCTAATAAGATCCAACAAGAAACTAGTATTTATACTGCAGAGTTGCGTGCAATAGAAACAGCCCTAAATCACATTAAAAATAGTGATTACCAAAGGTATATGATTTATAGTGATTCATTGAACGTGTTACAGGCTCTAGCATCGATGAGGTGTAACCCTCATCTGATCCTGTCCCAGATCCGGCAGATTCTTTTTTCTCTCGTGGAATTAGAATTTGACATTCGCTTTTGCTGGATCCCAAGCCACATTGGAATCCAGGGAAATTAATTAGCTGATACTGCCGCCAAGTCAGCCATTTCCTTGGATAATCGTTGCCTGTCAGTCCCCTTTACAGACTACAGGCAAATAATACGCTCTAAATTACATTCCCAATGACAAGATTCTTGCCATGGACAGGCCACAAATAAACTACATCATATTAAGGCTGTAATTACGCAATGGCAGTCCAGTCTACGCAGGGTTCGAAGAGAGGAAGTTGTTCTTGCTCGGCTCTGCATAGGTCATAGTCATCTAACACATTCCTATTTGCTGAGGCGTGATGACCCACCTATGTGTGAGATGTATAATACTATTTTAACCGTCCATCATCTTTATATAGAATGTCCTGTTTTTATAGAAGCACGACGCTGTGTTTTACTGCTTTTAATAATCTGACTGAACCATTTACACTCAGTCAGATTTTAGGTGACAGAGACAACATGTCTGACGTTTTTAACTTTTTACATTCTATTAATTTATATACAAAGATTTAAGTTTTATATTTTATATGGGTTTACTTAAAACTTCATAAATTTTTACATAATAGTTTGACGTGGTGGCCTAGGTATAGGCTACCAAAATGTTTATTATTCCGTTTAAATTTGAATTGGCGCATTATGGCTTAGCTGCCAATGCGCCATTAAAAATCAAACCTTTGACTTTACAACACATACTTGGCAATAATGCAGATTTTGAAGCTCTGTTTCAATACTTGATAAGCATCAATATATATAATTGCCTCTGATAACTATATTATAAAAGTCTCAGTCATAAGTTAATCATGAACAGGCACAATATGGCCCAGGAGGCCCTTGTGCCAAAAAACCCTCAGCACAACAACAATACTGAATATATATGTTTAGTTTAATAAAATGTCTTTAAAAATTTTAATTTTTTTTAATACCAAGCAAAAAAAAAAAAAAAAAGACTTGCATGTTAACCAGCACTTCATAAATGCCGCAATAAATAAATAAATAAAAAGAAAAATCATTTTTATATTCCAAAATATTGATGAAATATGAAAAATAGCCCAGAGAAAGGGGATTCTGCTTATAGTGCTCTTTATGGCTAGTCCTCTCAAAGTTGCTGTTGTGGGAGTATTATTATAATTGTTATGTTTATAACTCCTATTCTACATAATTTACAATGGCTGTAACAGTCGAACTTGCAGAATTATTATTAGCCATATGGTGCAAGGAAGCCTGAGGCTTATGCTGCACCAGCCAAAAAAAAATCCCGAGTTATCCTGAGAGTTTTTTTTTTTTTTTTTATTTATAGTTGTCTGCATATAGATTTAAGAGCTTTTTACTAGTACTGTATATACAAATGCACTTTGCTGACTTCAATTAGACTTATTGCCATCTCAGCAAAAGAACTTAAAAATTCATTTGGAATGCTAGATAGTAGATCTCTGGTCCGACTCAACAAGACAGGTTCATTGAGTCTGTACGATTGTAAACAGGTGGTGGTTGATACCAGAATGCTGGCTGGAACTACATAGTTTAAAAAAATAAAAAAAAGCTGGCCTCACATATGTCAGGATATATATATACATAATATATAATCACTCATATATTAAATTTCTTTTTTTATTTTATTTTATCTTTGTTATATTTTTACAATAAAATTTATCAACATGCCATATTTTTAATGATTAAGTATTATTATAATTATTATGCTTATACATAATGTATTTTATTATTTTTTTAGTTAAAGGTGAGTCACGATATAGTGTGGAAAGTCAAGATAGCATTACCCATGAAATGCACCATTTCAAGCCAATTAAAGTGGAACCTAGAACTCCTCCCAAGAAACTTCCAAATGGACAGTTGTTAAAACCAGAAATGATACACTGCAAGCCACGTTGTCTCAAGTTCAATTCCAACAGTTCTCATTCAGATCATAATACTAGTTCCAATAGCATTATAAATCCTGGTGCAGATTGCACATCAAATGTAAAGCAGAAAGTTAAATCTTCCCAGTTTGGGAACAGTATTTCAGTTAATGTTAAAAAGGATGTAGCCACTGAAACTAGAGATATTGCAGTACAGAGTTCAGTACCATGTAATATTAGTACACCACTTGTCAGTGAAAGAAACTCTTCAAAAACAAAACCATCCAGGAAACAAAAACATCCTTCTCCTCACTCATGTAAACTAAAAAAGGTGAAATTACATATTAAAGAAAATATTGAAATGAATTGTCTTAATGCATTTCATTCTTGCCAGAGGGTAGCAGCTGAAAAGTTGCAACACGAGAAGGATTTAAAGAAACTGTTAGTAGAAAATAGTAATTCATTATGTAAACAAAATCAGGTGGATTTTGTGAATGAAAGTAATAATGTCAACTTCCATGCTATTTCTAAACATGCTATGTTAAAGAATAAAACTTTAAGTGCAGTGTCTACTGGACAGATTTCTTCCCAGTTAAGAGATGAGAGAAGTAGAAACAGTCTCGAAAACTTAAAGGGTTGTAATGAATGGAAGAAATGCAGAAAAAACCTAAAAGAAAAGAAGAGGATTTCACTTCCTATAATGACACATACGAACTCTTGTGATTCTGCATGTGATCAACATATGACTCTCAGAAATGCAAAACAGTTAAAGCGGGATTATTCCACAGCATTGCAACTTCAAAAATTGTATGACAAAGAATATAAGAGATATAAGGTAGATAGACGAAAAGGAACTGATGGTGAATATCAGTTGAGAAGCCGAGGTAATAGCAGCACAGAGTTTAAACCAAAACAGATTTCTTCTAAAATTGTGTAACTGTTCGTTAAAAAAATAATAAATAAAAATGGAATAATTAATGATACATTAAAATTTTATCAGTTCAGCAGCTACACATTGGTATTTATGTGCACACTCACACGTACCTGCATAATCATAAATGTGGAATTTATACATTGTGCATATTCTTTTCACAAGCGTTGAGAAATACTTAGATTTGTTATACTGTTAATCAGCAGCATATGAAGAAAATGTAGAGGCTATACAGGTATAGTTCCAAGACATGAATGTAAAACTCAAGTTGTATGATATGACACAAATCCTGATATATTTCTATTGAACTGTGTGTCCTCTAAATTTGGAGCATAATTTGTTGTCCTGCCTTTATTCTGGTTATTATTTTCAAGTTAAAGGTGTCTTACCAATATTAGAAATAAATTTCAGTAGTGATATTTTATTGTTTAAGAAAGAGTATATGCTTCATATTGTGTAAACTTCTGAATTTGTGAAACTAGGGGAAAGAAAACATTGAAGTATATGCATAGTAAATGTAGGATATCATCATCTAATTTTATTTTCTTAAGAATAATATGAACTTATGTCATAGAAATGTTGTTGTAGTAAATGCCTCATGTATATACCTCTTCTGAACTTATGAAACAAGGGGAATGAAAATTTGAAGTATATGTACATTAAATGGAGGATCATCATCTAAGCTTGCTTCCTTAAGCATAATATGAACTTATGTTATTGTAGCGATAAAGTTTCAGATAATTGTAAATAACAATTACTATATCTAGATCATATAGAAGGCTGTATACAATGTATTTAGGGTATGTTATTTTCTTTCTCTCTCTCTCTCCTTTCAGATTATCACTTTTTAATAATGTCGATTCTCAACTTAACTGTTAAGTTTTGTTTATTTAAACTTAATAGTATTAGTTCATTTTCAGTTAAATGAGATATATATATATATATATCTATTATGGAATGAAAGTAAAGTAAGAGTGTTAAAATGTGTTTCAGATCAGATTAATGCTATCAATTATAGATTAAACATTACATCAGTCTGTAATTTAATTATTACTGTAAGAGTCTAAATTGTACCTTATGATGAAACTTTAGCATAAAACTAATAAGCAGGCATTAGGCAAAAAGAACCCCTAAAGACAAAGATAGCCTGTGCTGGTTTACTTCGTTTTTCCCTAGAAATAAATATATAATTAGCAATAAAATAAAGAATATAAACTAGAATAAAATAAAATAATGATTTATTGATAATAGGATATCTTGAATGGCACTTTTTTGAGGGCTAACGCCATTCAATATATCCATTCAATAATTAGCAAAGCTATCTGTTTCAGTATGTTATCTGCCTGTTTAGCTAGGCCCAAATTATACACCATATGGCAATCTATACTTAAATTTAAATTTAACAGCAAACAGGTGAGATAACAGCTTATCTTGCCTGTATGCTCTTAAACAGGCAGATAACAAACAGAAACAGATAGCGTTGCTAATTATTGATTGGGTATATTGAATCGTGCTAGCCCTCAAAAAAGTGCCATTCAAGGTATCCTATTATCAATAAATCATTATTTTATTTTATTCTAGTTTATATTCTTTATTTTATTGCTAATTATATGTTTATTTCTAGGGTATAGTGAAGTAAACCAGAACAGGCTCTCTTTGTTTTAAGGGGTTCTTTTTACCTAATGGCCTGCTTATTACTTTTATGCTAAAGGTTTATCATAAGGTACAGTTTACACTCTTACGGTAATAATTATATATATATATATAGTTAACTATTTCAGTCAGATACTTTTCCTTAATATATATATATATATATATTGGGGGGAAAAATCCCAGTTGATCACTTACACTGCATACTGCATTCATATTGGATTTTTTAAGTGATGCATTTTTAAAGATACCTTAGCATAGTTTGCCTATTATACAATTCCATATACCACACACCATGGTAAGAATATGTTAATTTATTATAGGATTTAGTTCAAATTACCAACCCTCAAAATTCCAGTGGTGAAAATGCTGAGTAGGGCAAAATTCTGAAATTCGGTATACCAGCAGTTCATAATGCCAACAAGTTTAACTCCAAACAGGCCAGAACACTAAATTGTTAAAATGCCAACAGCTTATAACAGGTTATAGTACCAAATGATTGAATTGTTGTTATATAAAATGTATCTGTTATTAATAAGTTAATTTCTGATGGGAAGTTTTTGGCAGGATTCATGAGTTCCCCAGCATATGGTGATAAAACCAAGTTTTCAGAATGTAAACTTGGGCTTATTACCAGCTGATTATTATTATGTGTGAACTGAAATAATTTTTCTACCCATGCTTTAGTGGAATCAATCAGTTTTTTTCTCTTCCCCCCCTCCAAATATTTTAATTTTTGTTTTTTAATGTTTTTATCAACAAGGAAAGGGTTTTATAAAGATTTTAAAATTGAAACCTATCCTGAAAATAATTAAGCAGTTATACAATATTGTTATAAATACCCTTGATACTATCCTTGAAAAACTGAAGACAACCCACTAGTGTAAGAGATCCTAGGATAACAGTTGACAGACTTATCACTGGCATTATACCCCCCCCCCCCCAATGACAATGACATTTTGGAATCACCTGGAGAGAGAGAGATCACCCAGACTGGTAGTATAGTCATTTACTCCATTTCATAGACAGATCATTCCAAAATCAGATATTCCACAACTTCATGTTTACCTTTTATGTCGAAGAGTTACTATGTCATAGAGACATGGGATTGACTTAAGCTGACAACTCATTTCTGATCATTCAACTTTTCTGCCCATTCCTAATCATGTGCAGTTTTGCTGTACATCACCCTCCCCCTTCTAAGGCAACTTACAGCTTCACTAGTTACTATGAAACCTTAAGAGTTTTAAAGAAAATTATTTATTGCCTTGAATAGATAATCATATTACTGTGCTCCAACAATATCAATAAATTTGTTAAGTCAGGGAATTGTGTAATTAGTATCAGGGGCAAATTGCAAGTGCATAAGAACCTGTGGGGGCATATCTTTTTTCTGAGAAAAATAATGGATCTTAAATTTTACAAATTCATAGGTATGCATGCGGTCACACTAAGCAATATTAATTAAAATGTTATAATGCATTAATTAACCACACAGTTATAATGTTTTAATTTTAACAAAACTTCTTACCTTGCACCTTAATGAGGTTGACCATGCTTTGCTTTGGAAAGCTCAGAGATTGTTAGATGGCACTGATGATGCAGCAATTCTTAGTTGGTTTGCAAGATTATCATCCATAAGTCTAGCACTCAAGTGGCTCTTGGCTAAATTTAACATTGAGAAAAATTGTTCATATTGGTAAGTGGTAGAAAACAGTGATGCAATTTTCAATGCATTATTCCTCAAAAGTGGATATTTTTCAGTATCTACATAGGATTTATAAAATTCCAAAATAGATACACTATTAAATTTGGATTTCAAAGTATTATCTGATTGTAAATGAATTAACTCTAGTTGCAAGGAATCAGGAGCTTCATCTGGCATTACATCAAAAGGAGTTTTGCACATTCTTAGTTTGAGTTCATGATTTTGTAAATCTTGAACTCTCTTTTGAAATGGATCCAAAAGATTGGAACACTGCAACATACCCACTATTGATTCTGGTTTTAGTTCTTTCAGTGTTGGAAAATGTACCATGCAGTGTTTCTTCAGTTGAGTTACAAACAATTGCAGCATTGATTCAAAGCTCCTGATATTGACAAGAAGAGAGGTAATAAGCTGATTTGGCCCTTGTAATTTCAAAATTTAGATCATTTAAGTGGCTAGTGATATTGACAAAAAAATGGCAAATCACATAACTACTTTTGGTCCTCTAATTCCATAATGGAGAAGCCTTTAATATCAATGAAGAGTTTCACTTTATCTTTGAGCTCATAGAAGCACTTGAGTATGCATCCTTTGCTTGGCCAGCGAACCTCACAGTGGTACAGTAAACCATCATATTCCACTTCAAGGTCCTTCTCTATTGTTCAAACCCTTATTTTGTATGAAGTTAATACATTTTGTTACCACTTTCATCACATTGGTCATTCTTACAGAATGTGCACATAAATTTTGTTGGTGAATAAGATAGTGACACACTATTACATGTTAGATTCCAGTTGATGGCTCTCTAATTCTTTCTTAATTAAAACAAGTCCTTTATGAGACGTACCATTCAGTTTTTCATAGGGTAAATCGAAATCACTTATTTCTGGTTTGACTTCAGAAAAGAGATCTACACCTGTGGTAGTCCCATGCATTGATTTTAAAGCAAATAAATCTTCTTGCATCATAAAGTTTGCCATTATACCGTGTACAAATATAGCCAAATGTGCCGTATTTGATATATTTGTTGTCTCATTTACAGCTATGAAATAAAACACAAATTTTGATGATGCTTATTTCAAGGATACCCGGATATCATTAGCCATGTCTTTTATACGGTCAGAAACTGTCCTCCATGATAAACTAATATTTTCAAACAATCTGACTTTTCCTGGAGTTAAAATTCATGCAACAACAACTATACACTCTTTAACAAACTTGCCTTTGATGTGTGGTTTCAGTTTCTTTTCAATTAGCTTACACTTCATAACTTGCTTGCATTATGGACGTATTTTCATGAATAATGTTTTTTGAAAATAGATTGCTGTTTGCATAAAGATTCTTTTAAAAATATTACCTTGTCTAAATGTGGAGTCTCTTTCAGTTTTTTTGTATTTTTAAGCTTGGTCAAATAGTGGTGTTCAAGATTGTATTTTTTATAAACTGCAACTGATTCTTTACAAATGAGACACACACTTTCCATTTATTTCCATGAAAAAATAATTATGCATCCATTTTTCATCAGACAAAGAACTTTTGCCTGCAGCTCTTCTTTTATTATTACAAGTCATTGCAGAAAGGGCTTACTTTTATGCTCTTTACAATATTGACTTAAATAGAAATAAGCGAATGAACCATAAATGTAGCCAGAATTCAAAATTATTGCTCTTAATTTGCAACTATGTGTAATGATGCAACCGACAACCAACCCAAGAGAAAACTTAAATGAACACTGACTATTCATCACCAATAACAAGACCTAATAAGATTAGCATTAGCATTAGTAGAGGCATATGATGTAAGAAAGCAAGCTCATTCAGCATCAGCCAAAAAAAAAAAAAAAAAAACATCACTCCCATTTCACCCCTCTATTCGTTCAAAATACCTGTCCAGCTGAGCCTTAAATTTGTTTAGGCTATAAATTTCAACAACAAGTGATGGAAGTCTGTTCCACAAACCAACTACCCGCTGGCTAAAGGCAAATTTCCGCACATCTATCCTACATCTGTCTTTCCTCAATTTGAATTTATGCCCTCTTAGGTGATTATTCTGAGCAAGAGGAAGAATCCCATCTGCATTGAGCATGCTCAAACCATTCAAGGCCTTATACACCTTTATCAGATCACCTCGCCGGTGCCTAGTCTCCAGACTCTGTAATTTGCAAAACTTTAGCCTTTCTTCTGTGTGCAAGCATGGTTTTGGGGGAGAAACAAATGCCAAAATGTTTAGTGAATTTTTTAGAATTTTGTAACAACATGCAATTCACAGAGCAGCTTTCATCCATTTGTAATTGTCTTGTCACCTAAAAGAAAATTAAGTGGTTCAGAGGATTGTGTTTGTTCAAAATGCATACACTGGTTATTATCTAATGCAGAGTTTGTTGTCAATGATGTTCAATGTTGCTACTTTGGTAAACTGGCTGTATGAAATCTTTTGCTTTTCCCCTTCCAAAATATAAATATACAACGTGGTATATAAACACAACATGGTATATTTTGAAGGTAAAAGTGAAATACTTTGCTTAATGGAAGGCAAAGGCTTATTTCTGATGTTTGGCCATAGCCACCAAAAATCCTAGTTAAATAACTGTGTAGGGACAAAAAAGTAGTTATTTCTCATTCCAAAATATGTACAGTGTATTGCAGAAGGGGAAATTATTTTTACTTAATATTTAATACACTTTTCCATATATACTGTATGTTACCTTTCTCTCAGAAACAATGCTATGTTTGTGCAGTAATCTATAATAAGTTGCACTCTAGAAATGGAGTATTTTTCACTTTTTATGACTATAATATGACCACCCAAAATCTGAAAGATTCGGCGCCTCTGTAGCCAGGTGGGTAGGAGCAGCAGTGCGTAGCACACGCTTCTTGATTAGACCGGGGTTCGAGCCCGTGACCACCAAATACGGAGAATGCGGAAAGGTCAGGGAATGACCACCGCATATCCCCGGAGCAATATGGCCTTAGTTGCTAATGCTCCTAAAAACCAAATAACAACAATGACAACTGAAAAATTCCAAGCTCCAGCAAGGGTAAAGTGTGAGGTTGCCTGATTTGTAAGTTCGATTGTATTCTGTTTGTTATACATCCAAGTCTTTATCTGATTCCAGCCACAGTGCATTTCTTATGCAGAAGGTTGTGGGGGAGGGTTTCTAGACATCTGTAAACGAATTATCCACTGGCATATCATCTCGAGCTTTAGTGCAAAGTATTTTTTATGTAGTTTTCTTATTTTTCTCTTTTCATTTTGGCTCCCCCCTCCACCTCTGATCTTGGGTGTGATGCATCATGAGATAATATGCTGCTGAATTTATCCTTAAGTTGAGACAACCCAAAAGATTGCTTTTGCATTATGTTGACATTTTAACCTCTTACAGATCATAGACATTTCCTAAGATATTTATCTCCTTGCATCTACGCAGACAAATTCTTTTATTAAATTATGCAACAAAACTCAAAGAGCATCCGAACCACTCCACTTGGAATAGACTTTTTTCTGCTAAATGGGAAAACCTTTACAGAATGTATTCATCTGTTAAACCCACCAACTGGGATACATCTTTGCATACTGCAGTCAGACTGGCAACTTGACCTTAGTAAGATACAGCCTTCTGACTCTCATACAACCCTACCTTGGACATATCATATACTGCTATGTGACCTTTCATTCACAGCCTTGGGGAAAGCACACCTTGTCCCAACAGAACATAGTACAAAATACATGGTGCATTGAGAATGCAGCACAGTGAGTACACACCAATCTACACAGATGTGTCTAAAACTGACAGTTGTGTTGGAGCAGCAGCATTATTTCCCAACATTACTATAGTCAAGACTCTCACTACTGAATGTAGCAGCTATGCTGCAAAACTCTGTGCTATTCGCATAGCCTTAAATTACACACTCTCAACAACCATAGTGTTATATATACAGATTCCATTAGCACTATCCAAGCTATACAACAGAATACAAAGAATGATAATCCCTTACTTAGACAGATCTGGACTACTCTGGCTAAGTTAAAGCAAACGAAACAATGTTCTCTTTTGATGGATCTCTTGTCATACTAGAATTGCTAGAAATGAACGTGCCAAAACTACTACAGATTCTGTAGACCAATCTTTTACTTTACCTGCATCTGAGACTACAAGTTCATTATAAAGAAACAATGTCGTGAACAATGGCAACACATCTGGCAGAGTCAACCCAATAACGAGCTACTCTGTATAAAAAAAATATCTCGAACATGGAAATTCAGAATACATGCAAACCAACATGAAGAAGTCATTACTGTGTGTGTGTGTGGCCTATCCGATTACGGATAGGCCACACACACACCTGGCACATCTTTATCTGCTTGTAGCCACTGACCGACTACAGTGCACAAACTGCAACACCAATCTTAGTCATTGATTGCCCCATTTACAACAGTGAGCAACAAACTCTCTGCCTCATTTTCAGCAATGAACACTGAGTATTGCTCATCTCCTAGCAGATACACCACACCTGGACAAAATGTTTACTTTCCTCAAACAGATTCAACTTTATAATGCACTATAAACTTCAACCACAATTCACATTTATAAAAACAATGCATTGAACTTTACCATAGTTAGGCGCATTATGGCCATGTCCTTTTGCCATGAAGCCCACAAACAAACAAACCTATGATATTTTGATCACTCAGTGTTTTGACCATTTGCCATTTTTACAGTTGGCATTTTGGTGTTTCAGCATTTTAGATGTCAGTGTTTCAACCCCATTCAATATTTTAGATAGGTCAGTGTTTTGACACATTCAACATTTTGATTGCCTGTGTTTCGTTGTCAGCATTGACTTTTGGCAATTTGATTGCTTCCCTTTATTCTGTGATCAGATTTAAGAATTTTCAGAAATATTGCTCCCTCCTTCATCTGGTTATTAAATTAACAGTGAATAAATACCAGTCTATAATGCCTAAATGGACATTAGCACTACTTCATCTAATTATTCATGTCTCCTTACTTTCCAGTCCATCACCCTTAATTCCTGTCTGTGTTTTGAATTTAGACATTATCCCAATACATGGTACCAAAATTTTTCACAAATGCATGGCTATTAAAGTGTTTTATCTCCTTATCCAAAACTTGCACATTACTGAAAGTGTTTTATTCTGATTGATAACTGTACTCCTTCTAAAATGCTTTACATTGGCAGCCTGTGAAACATATTTTGAAGTTGTGTCTATATGTTTTCCTGTATTGACAGATGGACTTTTAAACTGTTTCTTTTCTTGATCATCTACCTTTGCCTTAATCCTTCTGTGTGTATACATGTGTGTGTGTGTGTGTGTATATATATATATATATATATATATATATATATGTTTACCATGAATGAGCTCGGTGCAGTATGCTTGCTCATATTGATATATTATACTGAGTGAACTCTGTGGAATGTGTTTGTATATATTTGTTTTGAAGATCATTTCAGATAAAATGTAAATTTATTTATATAAGAATTGTCTAGAAATATTTTTCTAAATAATTGTAGACACAGTTTATAATAGCTGGTGGGCAAAAAAATAACTTTGAAAATTGGAAGAGAAGCTCTCTTCCAATTTTCAGGAGAAGTTGTGTCAGGATAAGATTTTTAAAAAAAATCTCATGGTTTTTTTACAGGAATTTTAGCCTAATGTTGGACATTCCAGTCAAAATAAAAACAAATTAATATTTAAAAGTCAAAATGAACAAATTAATATTTAAAAGTCAAAATGTGCATTATCCACATAATGTTCATTTTGACTAAACTTCAAATTTACACAAAAATTCACTCCACAGAGCCCATTAGAAACTCACTGCACACATTTATAAAGCTCACCATGATAAGATGATTTTTATATGTAAGTAAATTAATTAAGGCTGCTTTTTTATACTACATGAAATTGTCAGCAATATAGGTTTTATCGAAACATCAGATACAGTCTCAATATCTACTAGTTTGTTTTGCCGACCGGGCTAGCCGGGTGGGTAAAGTACCTTCCTGGCAAAACAAAGGTTGCGGGTTCGAATCCTGCCTCGGGCTTGGATCAGAGTAGTGCAAAAAAAAAGAGTTGGGAGGTGCATCATGACCACAGAAGCCGATGCTGCAACAACTAACAAAAAAAAAAAAAAAAAAAAACTAGTTTGTTTTCAGGTGGCATTTCAAGATTCTTACTGAATTCAATCATCAGACCAACTGGAGCCATAGTTGAAAGGGAGAATAATTTAATAAAAGTGGTAGTTAATTACATAATTTTTGCAGTTGAAGTTCAGTTGTGAAACTTTAATCCACATCCATTAAAGCATAAAAAAATTTAAGATAGTGGATACTTTTTATACCGTATCAAACATTAAACTAACACAATGGTACATTTTTTTGGTAATGAAGTTCAGATAAGTGGCTATATAGATAAGTTTTTAACACACTAATGAACTTCACTAATATGATATAGGCTCCAACACATTGGTAAATATAGGCAACTGAACAGATGGGAAACCATTAAAAAAAAAATAACAATAACCAAGAAGAAGAAAACCAAATGTTATTTTTCTTGGTGCTAACATTCTAGTGTAGATATCAAGTTTGTATCTGATATGTTTCAGTGAAACTTCTTCTTTTTCCTATTTCACACAGTAAAAGTTTCCTTAATGAATTATATATATTTACTTATAAAGAACATGTAGTGGGCCTGTTGAATAAAGAATGATCATAATTTTTTTTTTTTTTTTTTTTTTTTCACAACCAACTTCATCAATCATCCATATTTTGATGGTCCTTTTCAAAGTAGTCCCCATTTGATGAAATGCACTTACTCCAGCCTTTCTGCCATTCTTCAGAAACATGGTGGAAGATATTTTTTGACATGCCTTTGAGAATTGCTTCTGATATCTTTAACTTTTTCTGATGACTGGAAATGTTTTCCTTGCAGCTCCTTTAATAACTTTGAAAATAAAAAAAAAAATCACACGGTGTAAATTCAGATCTGTAGGGTATATCAGGAACACATTTGACATTAATGTCCAAGTACTTTATTACATGTTGAGCAATTAGAGATCATGCATTGTTGTGATGCAGCTGTGGTCGTTTGTAATTAACATGATCCCGCAAAGTGTGTGCAGTACAGTTCTGTAGTAAAGTCCTTTTAACAGTCATATGATGTGGCTCAAAATGCTGGTAAACCATTCCTTAAATGTCAAAAAAAGAGATGACCATAACCTTTCCTACAGAAACCACAACTTTTGCTTTTTTCTATGTTAGCAATGACACAGACTTCCAAATAGTTTTATTTCTTACTCTCTGGGTTGAAACGATAATGCCTTGTCTCATCTGCTAGTTATCAATTTGTGCAGGTTCTCACCATGTTTAATAACCATCTGTTGTGGATCCTGACATCCTCCATACGAACTTGCTGTTGCTCAGGTGTGAGTAGTCTTGGAACCCAGTATGCACAAACATGTCATATGTGAATGGTAATGGAGAATACTGTTCATGCTTCCTACTGATATTCTCAACATTTCTATCATTATTATTATTAACATCTTTTTATTTCCACATCAGTGGGCACCTCCGGAATGGCCTGGTTCGGCTAGAGGGGTGTACATAATAAATATTCAAATTATATAATAATTATATAAACACATTATGAACACACATTGTATTTACAAGTAAGCTGACATGATATAACTGAAGTTTCAAAACTGTGAAGGTGGTACAGCCAATAGGTCTACTTTGTACAGATCTTTCAGGGTGTCCTGTCTGTAGCGCTTGGAGCTGCAGAAAGCTGAGGCGATTCCGAGGGAGTTATATGGTCCGACCCGTATTTTCCAGAAACACTGATCCTAGGTATTGCAGGTTTTCTAGTGAAAATCGTGGACAAGGTGTTGCACTGCACCAGGTTCGTTGGATAGTCCGAGAGTTTGTCATCACTTCCCAGATGTCGAGTGAATCCATTCGGCCACAAAGGAGTTGAGCCAATATGTACAGGTTCCTTTCCTTGATGATGGTTTCAGGCCGAGATTTGCATAGAGCATGCTGTGAGATGGTAAAAGGGTGGCCCATCACCCTGTTTAACCATCTCAGGAGCCAATACTGTGTCCCAAGGAATCTCTTGAGTTGAGCAGGAGAGGCCCCTGCCAAAGCACAGATGCATAGAGTGGTACGGGGATTAGATTGGATTGCCCAGAGAGCAGCAAGCGTTTTCTGCCTGGCCATTTTGAGGTGGTCTTTGAAGGTTAGTCTGTCATCCCACTTCAACCCCAAATCGGTGTGAGAGTTTACCTTTTCAGTGACGGTCCCGTTGATTTTCAGTGTAATTTCATTCTTTGTCTTCCTTTTTGTGAAGGTCATCTGAGCTGCTTTCTGAGGATTGAACTTTAGTCTGAGACATCGTAGATAATTCTGAAGTTCAACCAGGACGTTCTTTGTTTTAAAGGCATCTGCTTTTGCTGGATCATCTAATATGACGAGCATCTTGAGATTGTCAGCATATGAGAGAAAGTTTGGGTGCTTCGCAAGGAAGGACTCCAAAGCAGTGGCAAAGAACCATGAGGAAAGAACTCCCCCTTGTGGGATGCCGACAGAGGTCGTGATGGTGCTGTCCAATGTATGGTTATATTTGATAATAATTTTTCTGTTGTTAAGAAGTTGGTTTTGAATAACAATAAGTTTCTTTCGATTCTGAAGTAATGTTTCAAAATTTTCACCAGCTGTCTTGTGAAAAGTGTTACAAAAGCTGCTTCTATATCCATGAATACGATTTCAAGTTGTTTCTTAATATTTTGGGCTTTTTGGATTGCCTAGCTGGTCATTAAGAGATTAGACAGTGTGGACCTTCTAGGAATAACATTATGGAGATGCTGTGGTTGTCCGTTGAAACAGTGTTCGACTAAGATGGGCTGGATCGATTTTTCAAAGACTTAGCAGCCGGCAGGATATGGAGATTGCTCTGTAAACTTTTAGAACATTTGGTTTGTTAGTTTTCGGTACTGGTAGGTTGTGATAGATATTCCATATTGTCTGTGTGAAATCAGACTGTAGAATGCAGTTGAATATGCTATGCAAAAGGTCGATCACATAGATCTTTTGTAAATTTTGAGAAATCCGGTAATCCGTCGGGACCAACTGTAGGTTTGTTGGGTAGGCTAATTGCTTTCATTATCATATCTCGCGAGATCATAACATGCGTAAGTAACTGGCTATATCTGTGATGGTCACTACAGGGAAGGGAGGATGTTTTTCTAGATCAGAGTGGAAGGTTGCCTGTACCCACTGTTTGAAGGTTTCTTCATCCATTGCCATCTGACGTCCACGTGTAGTAGCGATACGTTTAGAATGCCTGAGCCTTCTTTGAGTATACTGAAAGTGGGCCCTCCTCCTTACGAGCAGGAAATTTGCTCTTTGTTTGGCTGTAATTGATATGGTCTTTACTGTCATATGATGATGATCTCTCACAATTGCAGAAGTGATTATGGTTTCTGTGGTGACAGCAGTGGTTGGAGCAAGAGGACTGACAATTTTTGTTATTGAATCATGCCCATCTTTAAACATGCAAAACCAACAGCGAGCTGTGCTATATGGAAGCATAGATTTACCGTAAACCTCTTTTAACATTTCATATGCTTCAGCTGATATTTTTCTGAGACAGAAACAAAATTCGAGAGCAGCATACTGTTCCTCGTGTGTCACGTCCATTGTTATATAGACAAAAATTGAACAGGCATAAACTTGACCAACCACCAAGCCCACACCATGCACACGAGTCAACTACGCAGTTATGTGATGCTGCTTGGCATGGGCTTAAATTCCACAGCTCAGCTACAAATGAGCTGTTCAGAGGTAAAGTGGTATGTCACTTTCTCTTAATTTCACAGGAGAAAGAGTTGCATTTCAGCTTATGAAAAATGAAACTTGTATTAAAAAACTCAAATAGATGGTTTTATATTCAAAATATAATACATTTTTAGTCTACATAAATGTTTTATTAATTTTTTAGCCAGAAACAGGTATAAATACATAAAAACTTGGCTTTCAGTCTTTTTAAACCATGTTAAAAAAAGTTAAAGTTAAACCACGAAGAATGCTCAATTCCTCTCACCCTCTTGTTCTGCTTCATCATCATCATCATCTGGTATTGCTTCATCTTGTCTTGCACCAGCAGTAGCATCATTAGCAGTAACCAAATTGCGGAAAACACTGTGGTGGATTGGTGGGATGTACCGAAGTAGACTCAGCATATCCTGTTTCTTTGCAACTGATACAGGAATTGGTTCCATGTATAATATTGGCTGTTCCACTTCTCCCATGCTTCTCTCACTTTTTGGGGGTCTACTTCTATGATATGAAAGAGATGGTTCAGTGTTGATAGTTTTGAATCCTTCAATTTCATTTAAAGTTTCTTTATACTGGGTAACATGAGTGTTTTTTGTAAGCCTGATCCATTGAAATTTTAACCAGTAGACATTGTCATTTTGGGTGCTAATTTTCATTTTGACTACATGGTTTAATAATGGCTCAGTGGATAGAAAATCTGTCCTATCCAATTTAAGTACATGAAGTGGATGTTCCTTCTTGGCACCTTTTATTGTTTCATACCAATCTGCTGCAGTGAAAATCATCTTGGGCTTTGATGAGGATTCAATAATAGCAAAATCGCGATCATTCGGCAAAAAAGAATGACCACTTATAAATAGGTGGTCTAGAGTCTTGATGGAGTTATATGTACTGTGTAGTAGCTTCAGAAGGCTAAGTGTCAGTTTCCAGTTCCGATTTTGTCCTGTACACGAGTCACTAAACATGATACAGTGATCTTTTCCATTGCCAAATTGGTTTGTGCTTCACAAGACAGGCTGCCATTTCTTGGCTTCCATTTTTGCCGTCGGTCTCATCCCACACATACATGTGGCTCTCCCCATTATGTAAATTGTGATAACCAAGATTATATGCGTACATATTTCTCTTGTAATAGGCAACTGAAGTGGATAACTTAGGAAAGACCAGTGCCCTTTCAAGATCAAATGTAAAAGCTAAGATATTGTTATCATTCTTGCAATCATCGGTAGCCTTCTTCAACATTTCATATGCTTTGTCTGCTCTGTGTAAATGCAATTCATGATGTGCTTGATGTTGCCTTTTTTCTCCTTCATTTTCAGATACATCAATCTTTATTTTCATGGCATCACATGTTTGACACATCCTTCTTAGGAGCAATAAAAGATAAATTAAACTCAGTTGAATATATGCCTATAAACATGTTCTTTTACTGCTACTTGTTGCCTGTCTTCACTCAAAAATAAACAGTTCATACATTTTTTTTATGTTTAAGTCTGCAGTCAATATTTTCTATTTGGGTTGTTGTGTCTAGTGTAGTGGCTAATATAAGTTGGAAAATTTCAGATGTGTTCTCTAAGTGTTTCTTTCAAGGCTTCTGAAATTTTATTAGAACGTGGTCCTTTGCCCCTTAAATCTTCACCAGGTTCCTTACCCCTTCCTCTTTTTTTAACAAACGGGCCAAATATCCATAGGATATTTAAAATGTGTCTATGAAGAATGACTTACAAACTTGTATGGTCTTGTTTTTAATATTCAAATTATATTTATAAGAAACTTTCTTAGGCCCCTTCTCTCCGGATCTAGGACGATGACTTCTAATTTGCATTCATTGGACCAGTCCACTTAAGTAAGCATTCTGTCTAGAATAATTGCCAGTCCACCAAAAGTTATTAAAACTTAGTTGCCTATCATCAAACATTATTTTTTGGAGGCATTTTTGTTGACAGCCACAGCCTTTGTTGGTAAAAACCTTACCTTTCACAGTTCTGTTATTTCTGGTAACATACTCTTCACCCATATTTCTCTTCTTTTTTCTTTCTGTAGATTTATAACTCTCAGGATCTCTTCTACGTTTCTTTGTTTTTTCCAATTGTGGAGTACCACTGTGAAGGCTTCCTTTATCATTGTCTACATGTGAAAACAAACAAAAACTTTAAATTTCATGTAATGTCAACTTCATGTAGTTAATATAGTTTTCAGGATGCTAATTCCGACCAGCAAACATGTTTTATAAGTTATGAAATCAGAACATAGTCTTAAGCTTATTATAATGTACTTACCTTGTACGTGTAATATTTCTTCTTCACTAGCCATAATTCTTCAAGAAATGTCAATAAAAGACATTCAAACAAAGTTTGTTCATGGAACACAATCTGTAATCACACACGTGTCTTGACAGCTAACACTGACTTATACCACTGTACCTCTGATGATGCTCTGTGATTCTGATCAGGCTCTTTGACAAGTGCTGCTGCCACACAGTCAATGTAAAAGTTAGACTTATACCACTTTGCCTGTGAACACATTTCACCTAGTAGTATCAAAATATGGTAAGTCAAAAATCGATTTTTCTTGACTTATACCACTTTACCTCTGAACAGCTCAAATGGCAAGTGGTATGATTGTTCATGAAAAATTATGATCATTCTTAATTGAACAGCCCTCATATTTATTTTACGGATAGAAAACGTGTAAAATTATTTCCCAACTATTGCCACTGTAAAGTCCTCATGCATTCCAAGAACTCACTGTCACAGCCACACACTCATCTAGCAACTAGTGTGTGAATGGGTTAAGCTTGTTATTATTTGTTTAAAAAGGCCTAAAAAAGTTCACCATGTTGTTTTTCTTATATTTTCTAATTTTTGCTCAAATTCTTTATTCATATAGCACTGACCCCACTTTTTGTGACCTTGTTTACAAGGAAGTCATGAAATGTATGTTGCTGTTTTTTTTTTGGGTAGGTTCTAATTAACTTGTTTAGGGTGTTTGTGAATTTAATTTTTTTATCCTTTTTCTCTGCTGATTAATATGTGGTTTGTATATCTCCAGCATTTTAAGTTAATTCTGGTACTGCTCTGGGCCCATTGGCTTTCTATGAACCTGCTTCCCTAGTTCTTCAGTAGTATGTTTGAAATTTGACTACAGTTGTATTTTCCAGTTTCAATTAATAGATGGTGTTTTTTTGTCAACATTGGATTATTACTTCCATAGTTCTGTAAAATAAATGTATTACCGATGTACCACTACTAGTTTGTTTTTGTTGTTGTTGTTATTGTTGTAACATTAGCATTAGCAAAGACACATGATGCAAGACCAAAAAAAAACCTAATTTCACCCATCCACTCGCTCCAAATGTTTGTCTAGTTCGGCCTTGAATCTATTTAAGCTATCAACTTCTACGACAGATGGAAGTTTGTTCCAGCAATCAACCACCCGCTGGCTAAAGGCAAACTTCTGCATATCCATCCTAAAACTATCCTTCCTCAATTTGAATTTATGCCCTCTCAGGCGATTATTCTAATAGTTGGCCTTCTGTTCAAATTTTTCCACGAATAATTCATTAAAGGGAAATAACAGGGTTTCTCTGGTATATAAATTTTGCCTGAAGTGGCCTTTAATGCACCTTTAATTTTTTTAGTTCCATAAAGAATTATGATAGGTTTTAGGGTATTTTCCCTATTTCCCCCCTCCCCTCCACTCAGTACATTAACAAATAAGAAGTTTCTGCCTTGGCTGGCTATAATGGAATTTTTGTTAGTTGCAATAGCTCAATATTTTCCAAGGAGTTTACAGAAAAATAAATCATGAATACAAAGTAGTGTGGTATGTATTGTAACATCAAATATAACACATGGTGATTAAGAAATAAAACAAGAAAAAAATTAAATGTGCACAACAAGTAGAAAATTCAAAAGTAATGTATTGCCAGCCACATTTTTTAAAATATAATCAAAGGTCAAATGAATCTATATTATATTTGTTGGTCAAAATTATATAATAAATTGAAGAACATTTTAATAGTCATTTGTTATGAATGAGATATAAGAAGTGGAATAGAACTTTGTTAGGATATCTTAAGAGTATGAGAGATAATGGATGATTAGGTTTAATTTGTAAGTGAACAAATGAATGCTCTGAAATGGGTTTCAGTAGTTGGTTAAGTAGCCAAACCAGCTACTTGACCAACCTCTGTTCCAGGGTATTATTAGCACTGACAACAGAATTGTAAGGGCAATCCATCTTTATGAACTTAAGATTCTTCTAGAAATAACTGGGTGTTGTCATTTATTGGGTTTATTTTGTCAGATTGTCACTGAGTGATAAATTTTTTAAAAATATTTTGTTAAAGGCTTTTGATGGGTCTTTTTTTTAGTGCTACGTTAGGTGTCCATCTCCAGGGTTTCATTAATTTTGTTCTTGTAATCCCTTGTTAAGTGACAGCTGTGGTTGTGTTTTCTTTATCTACTTTTATAACAATAATATTTAGTCATTTTTTAAATTACGCATTTTTGAATACAAATTTTTTCTGTTACCGACATTCTGCTTAATTTTAAAACTTTTTAAATTGGTTATGTTTCCTACCTTGAAATTAGTGAGTTCATTTCAGCAAGTCCCACTTTTATATATGTAACTACATTCAGTACAGAATGTTTTTAAAAGCTGTTGCTAATGTTCAGTACAGAATAAAAGGACCTGCTTACCTTTTCGGCATGTATCCTGCCTCCTGAGTTCATGCTGTAGCAGTGGGGTTATGTTCAGTTATGCTCTTTATTTTTTGTCCACTTTGTCTTTTTCAGCTTACTGTAAATATTTTTCCATAGATGAAATTTGTGTCTTGATAACTAATGAAATGTTCTCTTATTTAGCTCCCTAAATATCAGTCTTCACATTTCAGACTGTAATAATTTCTTTAATAGTTTCTTGATTTTTTTTTCTTTCTTTCTTTGTTTATAGGGATTCTGACTAGCTTATGTTTTAATGGTTTCTCTGCAGAGCAGTGCACGTCGATCAGACTATTTGATTTTTGAGTTATAAGGTTGTTCCATGGGTGCTGTTATCTGATATTTGGAAGTTAGGTGACATTACTTAAAATGGAACTTAAAATTGTTTTGCATATATAAACCTTTTTTACTTCTTTCCAAATGGTTTAGTTTATTTCAATAACTTTGTATTTCTCCTGATCCATTTTCAGTTATCACCTTGTTTCTTTAAATATTGTAATTATTATTATTTAATATTATTATTACTAGCTATATGGTGCAAGGAAGCCAGAGGCTTATGCTGCACCAGCGAAAAAAAAATTCCGGAGTTACCCTGAGAGAGAGTCAGAGTCAAAAGGGAATCACCAAGAAAGAGAATGATGATATCCAGCTCAGGACCCTGGGTGTGCCAAGCCCATACTCACCAGATGTGAGCCCCTGGAATTAGTTTGTTTGCCATTGAGATGAGGTTACTTGTAGTACCCAAGATTTTTTTTTTTTTTTTTGTAATATTAGTATTTGCAGAGTTGTTTGAAACTTGGATGCATACAATAATACTATTTTGATTATATTTAGAAATAATTATTTTTATATATATTAAATTAGTAGATGACAGATGTTATGCATTACTGGTTAGTGCATATTTATTGATAATAATATTCATATATATATATACAGGGTGATTCACTACCAGTGTGACAAACTTGCAGGAGGTGTAGGGGGCACAAAGACGAATCGGAATCACATAGCATTGCAGGGTCCGAAATGCCTTCGTCATGCGGTAGAGGACTTTGAACGGGAGGTCGCGTGAACAGCGATTCTGCTGGAAGTCAGCATTTGCGAACTGGTTCCCGAGGCAGTAGGATGGACGAGTATTCAAGCGTTGAACTGGCCGACATGCACGTTGCGTATGGAGCTGCGGGCTGTAATGGGTGCACCGCTCTGCGCTTGTACCAGGAACGTTTCCCGCACAGGTGTGCTCCTCATCATACGATTTTCGCACGTGTGCACAGAAGGTTACGTGAGACTGGTTGTTTCACGAGAGGTACCATGAATCAAGAGCGAACGACGAGGACGCCAGACAATGAGGAGAATGTCCTACGTCTTGCAGAAGGCAATCCGAGTACTCGAGTGATAGGCCAATGATTGGGTATTTCCCAATCCACTGTATGGAGGATACTGTCAACAAACCAAATGAGTTCATACCATCTGCAACGCATCCAATCATTGGAGCCTGCGGATTATCCACTCTGGAGGACTTTTGCTACTTGGTTTCTTCAACAGAAACGGTTTGCAAATGCTGACTTCCAGCAGGATCGCTGTTCACGTGACCTCCCGTTCAACGTCCTCTACCGCATGACGAAGGCATTTCGTACCCTGCAATGCTATGTGATTCCGATTCATCTTTGTGCCCCCTACACCTCCTGCAAGTTTGTCGCACTGGTAGCGAATCACCCTGTATATATACACACACCATGTGCATGCACACATTCTTTATTTTTTTAATTGTGGTTTGAGTTTTCTTATAAAAAAAATTTCTGAGTAAAATTAGAGACCATTTTGTCTCTCTTTTTCTCCCCCCCTTATCAAATTACATGATTAGTATTCTTTCTTCTGCAACATTAGAAAAAGTGAACACCTAATTCCTGGATTTAATAGTGCTCTTTTTGGAATATTATTAGAAGTTGTAATTGATTATTATTTTTCTTCAGAGCTTTGTTATAAAAAAGTCTTTATTTTTGATTTCATTATTTTAGTCTTTAGCATTATATGTTGATATTATATTTATTTAATGATATTAGATAAATTATAAATTCCATGCTCTTAGAAATGTTTTTTGTAATCATCTTTTTCTTTCATATCAGCCATTTGAATTTTATTATGAAGAATGTTCTATATTAATAACAGCATAGTAAATTTGTGAAGCCTACAGAATTTTATTTTGGCCATGGTTAGGCCACCAAAGGAAATTTTGCATCCCTCTGGGCTGGTCTTGAGGAAAGATATTGTTTTCAACTGTATTATTGGTCAAATCTCATATAAGGCAAGTTTTACAAGTAACCCCTGGAAAGCATGAGAAATGGTGCATCTCCAGTTTTGTCTGTGCCCTTTATCAGTTTGATATATGTATAGCAGGAGAATTTAGGGGCCACCTTTTATTTGAGAGCCCTGTATATTCCACCAGTTTGCTATGCCTCTGATTATTAAGTTGTGAATGTTAGCACAGTTGCTTTGTAGGCTGATTATTCCTATTTTTAAATGTACTGTTTAAGTTTTAATTCATTGATATTCAATATTTTATAGCAAAATTCTTAAGTTTGTTTTGAAAAATTAAGTCAAAAAATATTTTATTTTAAAATTATAATTTTGTTCTTGGTTTATTTTTTAAACTTTCATATGCATATAACAGCCTAAAGTAGAAGTGAATTTGTTTTAATATTTGGCACATCACCACAAATGGTTATTGATTTTAAACAGTAATTGCCACAATGAATTAATTTTAATGTTCTTAATACAAGTTGAGGTTGTAGTACTCACTGCTAGTTAACATTCATTTCTGATAATATCTTTACATATTTCTTGAGTAGTTTCAGCTATGTTTTTATTCTTCTTGTCTCTGCATTTTTTCTCTTTTATTATCAATATTGATATTACTCTTTTCATTCTTCTTGTCTCTTCATTTTTTCTCTTTTTTTGTTTAATATTGATGTTAGTCTCATTTTTATTATTGATTAGAATTTTAATTATATGTAGAATTCTTGACTGTTAATATTTCCATTTGAATTATAAAAAGCATAGAAAAAAGTGATGTTAATCAGTTAGCTTGTTTTTCTCAGAAACCAAGAAAAATTGTTGCAGTAAGAATGAATACTTCTATTTTTCAATATAGAAATGATTAAAGATATCCAATATAATTTGTATAACTTATAAAAAGAAAAAAGAAAGACATTTCTTGTTTAGGTGATGCTAAAAGTCCTATTTTTGGAACTATTTTTATTTAAAATTTATTTGGCATGTCAGAATCTGCACATCTAGAGTATGGCACATATTTGTTAGACCTGATATTACACAGTGTGCTTGGTATTTCATAAAATGTTTGCACTGTGAATGTGAAAGAAGTTGGTGTGATGTAACCATCAATAAAACATTAAGCATGTTATGTAGTTTTAAAAAAGTGTCCATATGAAAACAACATTTTTAACTTGAAACAATTGTTTATTGACATTACCTTACCAAATGCCCTTTGATGTATTTTAAACCTTCTTTACACAAAGTTTTGGAAATGATATCCTGTAATTTGTAAGTGGTTTTCAACATGTTGAATTTTATTGTCAAACACTCATCAAATTTCATCTTGGGAGAAATTGCATCGGTTGTCTCTCTGTGTCCATTTCATCTTTAATTTTTGTATTTTTATCATAGGCCATACTTTTCAGCTTTCTGCATATATTGCAATCAGTGGAGGGGATGTAAAATCAGTTCTTAGTGATAGTCAAAGGGGATCTTGAAATTACTCTCTTCTGAACTTCTCCCAAAAACTATTTGTGCTTTCATTGGATATATGAGTGCATTTGCAGAATTTTATTTCAACTATGTTCAAATTCATTTTTTGCAAGCTTACCAAACATAGCACTCATCATTTCACATAAATGTAGCACTTGATGTCCATAGCAGTATCCTCTGAAAATATTCCAAATTCTAATATTTTTGGCTGTGAAGTATTGTTATTCATGAAGACCATGGAGGTTTTCTAATGACCATCTGCTGTTCTGTTTATACAACCATTAAGATGAAACCAAACTTCATCAGGAAAAAACCAAAAAGTTGTATCCAAAATTTCCATACCATTTGTTGCTTATTAACCATTTGTAGAATACTGCCCATTTAGCATGATTAGTTTCACTTCTTACATATCTGTTACTTTTGCCTTATCACTTGATGAGCAGATCCAACAGATAAGCTTGTTTGTTGAGTTAATTTATGTACAGATTTTCCATGATTATAGGATATAAATCACAGAGTCCATTAATTTTTTCACATTAAGAACCAGTGGCTACCCAGATGGGTCTGTTGCTTGAAACTTCTAGATTGATTTTGCACTATTACGTATTTTCTACCACTTTTCCACTAAAAATGTTCTTTCGTTTAGAGATAACATCATCATTGCATTGTGGGTTCTGTCAATAGTAAACAACTGTCATTAATTTGTGCTGCAAACCTAGACAAAAATTGCAGAAAATTGTCAGTGTATTTGGTCTATATAACTACACTGTTAGGTTCCTTTATGTTATATATAGGAATGCATTTGTTGCCCTTTGTGTCTCTCTCTCTAAACTTATACGTGAAAACAAACAGAAATAAAATGTTATTTAAACCGGTGTCTGATATTTCATTTCTTTATATATATATATATATGACTGCAAAGCATATGTTTGCTACTCTGATGATCACTGAAGAAACGAAAAGAAAATTAAAGCAGCTCTCTATTACTTAAATTGTTTCTTAGAAGCAAAAAGTTTCATATATCTTATTGTTAAATTAGTAATGAAATGCTAATTATGTTATGAATAAAATATGTCTCATTTAAAACAGTGTTTGTGTACTCTTTTTTTAGTGCTTTCTTTGTGAATCAAAGTTTTATTTGAAACTTTAAAATTTGGAAGTATACATCATGTAAATGAATTGTACTGCCTAACCTCAGAATTTAGTACTGTACTTAGTGATAGGGTGAACTATCTTTAGCATGTGCAGTATGACTCATGTCGTGATGAAGCATCAAAGTTTGTAATTGTTGCATTTTTTAATGTTGCTTTGCATTTTAAAATAGGATCATGCAAAAAATTTTCAAAACAATGAATACAGTAATGCAACATACTTAATATGATTATTAACACAACACAAACATCTTATAGCAGAGTTCCATATTCTTGAGAGATGACAGTCATCTCAAGAATATTGCCCTGTTATTGTCTACTTTCAAACAAATTGCATTTCAAAGACCCCCTACTGTCCAATGAGGAATTAGACTCAACAGGCTCATAGTTGTGTCCCACCATTTAAATAAATGGCAGATTAGCCATTTATTTGAAAGTGGTGCTATAACTGGCAACTTACTTTAGTACCATAGTGTATATTATGTCTGTACAAGTGTGTTTAGGCTTGTCTACATGTTACACATGCTGAGAAACAAAACTCACTGGGAAGGAACTTACCCTCTCTAGCTGAAATTAGTAAACCATAGCATAAATCAATGAAGCCTTTAAAAATTACTCCAGTCTATGATGCAATTCAAACCTACGCCTTTTGAAATTGATGATGTGGAAAAATCACTATTGTCAGAGGACATATTGAACCGTGATTTTATGCTAACACCTGCAAGTTTATCAAATACACACAGCTTTTTATTTGTTTTATTTGTTGTGAAAACAAAGTATTGGTTCTAAGTATAATTCATTCAAGTAGGTTTGCAATCACATATTCCAAAAAACTCGAATGAATTTTCCTGTTGTTGCCCATGTACAGGTATTAGATGGGCCTCTAATTTCAATTCAGGATTTGGCTACTGTGAGCTACAAAACCTTTGCCTTAACTAGGCAGTTTTTAGTTCTTGGAAAAAGCACACACAAAAGGGTAACACAGCCTCCTCGACTTCATATTTCAAAAAGGCAAAATAACTATCGTAGTCTAAGTAATTTAAAAAATAGTGACTTTACCTTTACAATTTGATGTATTTTTATTTTGTATAAAATGGTATCTAGATAATATACAAAATAAATAGCATACAGGAAAGCAAAAAATTTTGATTACTTCTAATATTTTTGAGTATTTGACACTAATTAGTTGATTCTGTAACACTGCTGCCCACTTGAGAAAACATGTTGACTGGTCTAATGTCAAAAATGTGGCAGAACATTATGTGCACAGTTCTACCTGCACGTGCTGAAATGAGTGCCAGCTTAATGTGATGTTCAAAATGCTTGTCTAGACTGCTACCTAGAAATGCATTGGCTACATTACAGCATGTAAGATGTTACTTGATGTAGCATTGACATGGATATTATTGATCAACTGAACCATAATCCATGCCAAAAACAACAGTGGGCATTAATTGCTCTAAAAAAAAACTAAAATTGATGGCATTAGCATTAGTAGAGGCATATGATGCAAGAAAGCAAGCTTATTCAGCATCAGCCAAAAAAAAAACCCCACTGCCATTTCACCCCTCTGTTCATTCGAAATACCTGTCCAGTTGAGCTTTAAATTTGTTCAGGCTATCAACTTCAACAACAAGTGATGGAAGTCGGTTCCACCAACCAACCACCCGCTGGCCAAAGGCAAACTTCCGCACATCTATCCGACATCCGTCCTTCCTCAATTTGAATTTATGCCCTCTGAGGTGATTATTCTGAGCAAGATGAAGAATCCCATTGGCATTGAGCATGCTCAAACCATTCAAAGCCTTATACACCTCTATCAGATCACCTCGCCGGTGCCTAGTCTCCAGACTCTGCAATTTGCAAAACTTAAGCCTTTCTTCGTAAGAGCAACCCTTTGTTCCATTCACTAATCTTGTTGCCCTTCTCTGTACCCGCTCCATCAGTTCCACATCCCTCCCGAAATTAGCATTAGCATTAGTAGAGGCATTTGATGCAAGAAAGCAAGCTTATGCAGCATCAGCCAAAAAAAAAAAAAAAAAAGTAACATAAATAAATAAAAATAACCACTTCCACTTCACCCCTCTGTTCGTTCGAAATACCTGTCCAGCTGAGCCTTAAACTTATTTAGGCTATCAACTTCCACGAAAAGGGATGGAAGTCTGTTAGACAATACCTCTGAAGAATTAGACAATACCTCTGTCTACAAAGTGTGTTTAGTTTATTGCATATTATTTGCTGACCAAGTAATATGCAACATACTTAGTGGAAATTAAGGTTTTAATAGAATTCAGAGGATTTTTACAAACCGATTAACTGTTATGATCTGTCACAAAAGTACAAGTAACTCCACTTAGAAACTGCTTTTTGACAATGGGTCAGAAATATTGCAACTGCTGCCCAGGGTGAGCATGGGCATATCCAAACATTCCTTTACAGACCCATTTAGAAGCAGTTGCTGTATTTACTGCTGAATCCTTACCAAAGACCTTGAGGATTGTCTTACAACTACTTTCTCCACTTTGGGAGATGGGCATACACCACCCTTTGTTGGTATTTCAAATAAATGGATGAGGTTGACGAATTGAATCTATTCTAGAAGACCAAAATCTTGTTCTCGTAAACACTGGAATAGTCGCATTGCACAGGATCAACATCAGTTATTGATCTTGCCATTTATTTTCTGTTCTGTATCTTAGCACTGAATGGACAGTAATAAATGATTTACCTACTAGTTATTTTATTATTAATATAAAAAAAAAATCCCATTTCAGCTATTCATCTCTTCCAATAGGTGTAGTTCTCCCTTGAATTTATTCGAACTCGTTACTTCCTCTACAAGGGAAGGTAGCTCGATCCAGCAATCATCCACAATTTGAATTAATGCCCCCCCCCCTCAAGTTTGCAGACGATACAAAGGTCGGCAGGGTTGTTAAGGACAGTACACTGCTGCAACAAGATCTAGAAAAGTTGAGAAGTGGCAACTGAAGTTTAACGTTGACAAATGTAAAGTACTGCATATGGGAAGCAGTAACCCCAGAGTAACATATCAACTGTGTGGTACTACACTGACAGTAGCAGAGAATGAAAAGGACCTGGGGGGGGGGGGTAATTGTGCAGGCAGATATGAAGTTTTCTGAGTAGTGCAGACGGCCTGCAATAGTAGCTCATGGTGTCTTGTCAATGATATACAGGAATTTTTCTAGCAGGGATAAGGGGATTATCCTCTTGTATAAGGCAATGGTCAGGCCACACATTGAATACTGTATACAGGTCTGGAGGCCTCATTTTAAGAGGGATGTAGAGCTGCTGGAACAAGTACAGAGAAGGATAACAAGATTAGTGAATTGAACAAAGGGTTGCTCTTACAAAGAAAGGCTTAAGTTTTGCAAATTACAGTGTCTGGAGACTAGGCACTGGCGAGGTTATCTGATAGAGGTGTATAAAGCCTTGAATGGTTTGAGCATGCTCAATGTTGATGGGATTCTTCCTCTTGCTCATAATAATCACCTGAGTAGGCATAAATCCAAATTGAGGAAAGACAGTTATAGGATGGATGTGCCGAAGTTCGCCTTTAGCCAGCGGGTGGTTGATTGCTGGAACAAACTTCCATCTGTCATAGAAGTTGATAGCTTAAATAGATTTGAGGCAGAACTAAAATATTTGGAGCAAGTGGATGGGTGAAATGGGGTTTTTTTTTTTTTTTTTTCGAAGCTGTATAAGCTTGCTTTCTTGCATCATATGCCCTTACTAATGCTAATGTGCATAGTCTGAGCAAGAATCCCATCTGCATTGAGTTTTCTCAAGCCATTCAAAGCCTTAAATTCCTCAATGAGATCACCTCACATGTGCCTATTCTCCAATATGCAGCAATTTGCAGAACAAACCTTTCTTGGTAAGAGCACACCATTGTTCCCCTTATGAATTTCATTGCCTTTCTCTGTAACCACACTGGCAGATCTACATCCTGAAATGAGCCTCCAAATTTATATGTAGTACTCAAGGTGTGGCCTGACCATTGCCTTATGGACCCGAGTGCCAAGCGTTTCTAGTGATCAGGTAAATTCTATGCGATTTCAAAAGTGATAGTGATACACACTTATAGTTTAAAGCAAATTCTCTATTGTATATATGTAGTTGCTGAAAGGTATCAGTGCAAAGGATCCTAAGAAAGGAAATACACCTTTTTTTCATTTAATTCCTAGTTCTACTAACTACTAATCTACTTCCACTTGGTCACTAGGTGGCACCGCTCCAGCCTCCCTGTGGCGAGAATGGAAACCTGTGAGGAAAAGCTCTCACTTCCAGGGCTAAAAGGAGCAAACATGAATGATCCAAAGATCCGCTCCTTTGAGTCGGAAAAATGAGGATAATGAGATGAATATAACCAAAAGACAAAGTATTTAAAGTTTTGCGGGCTCCAGGGTTTCCCCTATCTGCCACTAAAAGGTAACAGTACACATAGTGTACAATTTAAAGCAACTATAGACAATGATGATACATAAAGGCTATTTACAATGGTAATGATACAAAATAAACACGGCTTTGGAGTCCAGCAGACTGATTAGTACATCAAGTAAGGGATCCAAAAACGTAAACAGTCTACAAACAAGCCAAGGTTATCAGTCCCCAACAAACAGCTGATTGTTACAAATATTTATACTTCAAAAGAATGGTTACAATTTCTGGTTTCCAAAACAAAAAAGGGCCTTAAACCCTTCCATCTAAAGTTCAAAAAAAAAAAAAAAAAAAAAACCAGTAAAATCTTTCCAACTAACTGACAGACGGCGGTATTTTTCTATCAATTAACATTAGGTTAGTATTTTACTGAACCTCAGAAGTAAGAATTCTTTTCCTCCGTTTAAACATTTTCTCCGCATAGGTGGAGAAGGCAGCATAATACTCAGGACAGATAACTAGTCTTGGCATTTCAGAGCGATTGAATACATTTGTGAGAAGTTGAAATTCCAGTCTTAAATCATCATACAGAGGACAATGAAAGACAAGGGGCTGAACAGTTTCTTGAGCACCACAACTGCAGAGAGGAGTGTTACTTAATCCGAATGAGAACAATGTTGAGTTAAGACTGCCATGACCGGTATATAAAAACGTAACATATAAGCCAGGATTGAACCAGTCCATTTTCTTATAATAATCAGCAACCTCAGGAAAAAACCTAAAGGTCTCCCTACCCAAGGTAGAAGTAGACCAGGTATTTTGCCACGCTCTACAACATTCATTTCTCATTCTTTTAATGTCTACATTTTCTTGTAGGTCACTATTATATGTTATGCCATTTACAATCTCAGGAACGTTTTTTTCATCTCTTGCCAAAGCTATTGGCCGCAATTTCTATTCATCTGTACTCTTACCTCCTTCACAACCTAATTGTTCTATTGCATTCACAGTTAAAGATAAAGTTGATTTACTAGCATAAGTTAAAAATAAAGCTGATTTACTAGCATAAGTTAAAAATAAAGCTGACTTACTAGCATTTCTACGATATAAAAGATTATGTAACATTACTTCATATTCGATTGGTAGTCGATGACTGAGGACCTGGAGAGCAGCTGTAGAGACAGTTCGACAAGCTCTACTTACAGCGAGAAGAAAGAATCTTTGTGCTTGAGTAAGATATTTTTGAACAAGGGAGTTACCGATTCTGTATCCCCAGGCCTCAGCCGCGTAACACACAATTGGTATAAATATACAAGAGTAGTATAATTTAATGGAAGATTTCATTACACCAAAAGTACTCCTGGTAATCTTAATAATTTTATAGGTCATAGCTTTTATTTTCTGAAGTACATATTTTGCACGGTAATTAAAATTAAGACGGTCATCAAAATAAATTCCTAAGTATTTATGCTGCAGAGTACTCCTAATAATTTCTCCATTCAACTTAATAACAGGTGGTCTATTCACTTCAAGAGAGCCCTTTAGCAACATTTGTTTTGTTTTATTAGTCGAGATTTGAAGTTTATGTGTTTGACACCACATATTCCAGTCCTCTAGAACTTCATTTGCTCTGCACTCTAACTCTCGGCGGGAATTACCAAATATCAGAATAGCAAGGTCGTCTGCATAAGCTGTCTGAAGGATGTTGTCTCGATCAACCGAGAGCCACCCATCAAGGACCATGTTCCAGCACACGGCCAAGAACAGAGCCTTGAGGGCAGTCCCTAGAAACAGATCTAGTGACAGAGCAGAATCCTGAGGAAACTGTGATGTTGTGAGAATCAAAGTAATTCGAAAGGAGACAGTAAATATGAGCTGAGATCCCGGCCTCTCTGGACCTCGCCAGGACACTCGGCCACCAAACAGGGTTGAATGCCCCTTTGAAATCAACAAAGAGACCGAGGACATATTTAGAATTACAATTTTGAACAGAACTCAAAACCTGACAAATAGCATCAACAGAAGACCTTCCACGTGTAAAGCCAAATTGAAGTGGGGAACTTAGGTTTTCTCGTCTTCCAAATAGTAATTTAGAAGACGAGAAACAATTAATTTTTCCAAGACTTTGCCAAGGATGGGCAACAGTGTAATGGGCCTGTAAGAGGCCGGATCATTGGAGGGTTTGTCAAACGACTTAAGCAGAAGTTTGTCTAGCCTGTTTCCAAGCCAGCGGGAATAATCCCGAAGACAGACAAGCATTCAAAAGATTTAATATAATTAAAGGGCAATTTTTCCAAAATCTTTTAAGAACAGAAACCTCAAGGAGATCCTGTCCAGGACATTTACCATCCCTTAAGGTTGAGATAGCAGATTCCAGCTCAGTATCCGTAAAAGGAGCTTCGGTTCGGGGCCCTTGGTATGATAAATGATCTAATCTCATTGTAGTTTGGATGGTGTTTTCACAGGAGGCAGTGTCCTCATGAAGCAAGTCGTCCAAGATGGCATTAATTGACAAACTCCAGTCCAAGGTTTCATTAGCATTTACAATAATAGAAGAAAGAACATCGCCGGGATGAACCTTGTTAGTAACAAGTTTGTAGGGTAATCCCCACGGATCTTCATTTATGTTATAAACCTTGCCAAAGACAAAAAAAAAAAAAAAGGACGTGACATCGCTTAATGCACCTACTTTTCTAGTCCTTTATTCAACATCAGAACAGCCATTAGAAAAATTGTCGCCATTTGTCATCCAAAAAATGACTAGAAAGTGTCGCTGGAACACCCAAAAATGTCAAGTGACTGAAATCAGGAGACATTTTAGTCACGACAACCAATGCAAAACATGCAGAAAGACTGCTTCAGATGAGAACTTTTGGTGGGATCCCAGTAACGGTCTCTCCCCATAATAGCCTAAACACATCAAAAGGAGTAATTTCTGAATGTGACCTTATTAGTGGCTTGGAAGAAGAAATTCAAAATGAGCTTAGATCAAGGTGTCATGTTTGTGAGAAGGATTAAAGTTACTAGAGATAGTATACTTACTCCAACCAGAAATCTTATACTGACCTTTAATGCTCCCAAACCACCTACATCGGTGAAGGCCGGATATCTAAATTGTAACATCAGACCACACATTCCGAATGCTCTCTCCGCTGCTTTAAATGCCAATTGTATGGTAATTCACAAATGGCATGCCGTGGAGTTGCTATCTGTTCCAACTGTGGATCTCAAGATCACACCAATCAGAACTGTCCAGCCGAGCAACCGAAGTGTCCAAACTGTAAGGGGATCATTCCGCCTATTCCAAGATCTGTGAATATTGGAAAAGAGAAAAGCAGATTCAACGATATAAAGTAGAACATTCTGTCACATACCAAGAAGCCAAGAGAACTGTACTCCCGACTATCTTAAACTGACCTTTCTATGCACAGGTCATAACGAATATGCGTACAATAGAGAACCAAACAGATTTCACGATTCCTCCAAAGAGGTCTATTTCAGATTGGCCACAAGCTTTACTTATCACATCCCAGACAAAACAAAGAGCAACTCACGAACACACCACTATCTGCACTTCCCCATGCAAAACACTCAGAAACGAAAGCCTCAGAAAAACGTTAATACAATAATCCAGAAGTCAAAGAAACAAATGGAAACAGAAACAACCAGTCAAGCAGAGTAATCAGTACTAGAGATTTTTGCGGAAGAAGATATGGATAGCGGTAAACCATATTTTCCAAAGGAAAAACCTAAGTTCGAAAAGCTTAAAACAACAACGTCTAAGAAACAGCCTGACACATTCTCCAAAACCAAATAATGGGGACTATAATCCAATGGAACTGCAGAAGATTCCACCCTAATATACATGCTCTGATTGCACAGCGTACCCCGCTGTGTCTTTGCCTGCAATAAACATATCTCAGACCTCAAGACTCTCCCACAGTAAAGAACTATATCATATACCGTAAAGACAGTAACAGGCGGAACGACTCATGGTCAAGAATCTGCAGATAAAGGAAACAGCAGGTGGCAGTGATCACAGTGTGCTGAAGTGGGATTTATTCAAAGAGGTAACTACCATCAAGGGTAAAGGGAAGGGTTTTTGCTTTCGTAAAGGTGACTACAGTGGTCTCAGACAGTATTTAAATTCTATACAGTGGAACCAACTGATGATGTTACCAACAGCAAATTCAAAATGGGAAGCAATCAAAGAATTAATCTTGGAAGCTACTAAGCTTTTCATATCAACTGGATGGGTGAAAAAGGTTTTTTTTTTTTTTTCTTTTTCGGCTGCTCTCTCTCTCTCTCTCTCTCTCTCTGTGTAACATGGGAATTTTTTTTTTTTTTTTTTTGGCTGGTGCAGCATAAGCCTCATGCTTCCTTACACCAAACGGCTAATAATAGTAATAATAATAAGCTTGCTTTCTTGCATCATGTGCCTATGCTAATGCTAATGCTAATGTGGCAATTTTGGTAAATTCACACATTGCTTCCTAATTTCTTCCACTAAATACAACTCTTGAAGCAGTTGCAGTACGCATAGCCACTAAATCTCTCATGCCATCCTCAGGGGTCCCGGGTGCCAAGCGTTATAGTGATCAAGCGATTTGCGAGTGATTCATAGAACGTTTACACAAAGCCACAGTTCTTCTTCAGTTTGAAAAGTTTTTTACGTTTTCGTTAAGCATTAACAAACTTAGTCTTACGAATTGTAAGCAAGTTTAAGAAAGGAAAACCACCTTTCTTTCTTTTTCCTTTAGACTAACACTAACCTTTATACCGCTTGGTCACTCTAGCGGCACTGCTCCTGCCTTCCCGTGGCGGGGCCGGTAACCTGGGAGAAGAAATCCACTCTCCCAGGGCTGAAAGGAGCAAAGATGGAAAACAGTTCATTTCCACCTTTAGAGCCATCGAGCTCAAGACTAGCAAATGGCAATGAAAATGACCACTCTCAACCGAAGAGGTTGAACACAACACCTAAAGAGGAGATACCAGCCTTCCTCATGTTGCACTCTTTATCAGATCTGTGACATCAAACTGTGACACATATTTTCAACAGTGGGGAAAAAAGTCCCTGGACGGCATGCTTATAGCAATGGCTATACTGATGGCTCAAAATCAGACGGCGCTGTAGGTGCTACAGCAGTTTTTGCCTCCTTCACAGTGTCTGTATCTCTCCCGACTGAATGCAGCAGCTATACTGCAGAACTGTATGCAATCCAGCTAGCTACTGAGAATATCAATATTCATCTCAACAACTGTAGTTTAATATATACAGACTCCATGAGTGCGCTGTCCGCAATAAGTAATATATTCTCAACTCCACATCCCATAGTAAAAGAAATACGGTCTGGTCTAAATCGTTTACGGAATAGGAATCATACTCTAAGCTTCTGTTAGATTCCGGGCATGCTGGCATCGAAACAGCAGACCAGGCAGCCAAACATCCAAACAATACCGCACCTCCATCTTACCAAGTACCCTATATAGATTTACTAACACATATCCGACATATCTGTAGAGACCAGTGTTTAAACATTTGGAAGACCCAAAAGAACAATAAATTGTTTCAAATTAAACGTGAACCACAACTATGGAACTCCAGCTACAGGAGAAACAGGCATGAAGAGGTAATACTGGCAAGGTAATACATAGGGCACACACACCTGTCGAATTATACACGTACGCTGATGATCTCACTCTATCTTGCAGTTCAAAAAATATTCATACTATTGAAAGACAGCTGCAACTCTCCATAAATAAGCTAGAAATATGGATACAGCAGAATGGATATCGTATGTCAGAACAAAAAACAGTTGCAATTCACTTCTGCACAAAACGCAAGCTGCATCCGGAACCGGAACTTCGACTAAAGAACCACCTGATGCCACTCACCAGTAATCTGGTGAGTGGCATCAGGTGGTTCTTTAGTCGAAGTAATCTTCGTTTCCTAGGTTTAATGTTGGACACCACTCTTAACTTTGTTTCTCACATAACATATCTCCGAACTGTTTGTTTAAAGAAACTAAATATTCTTCGGTCCATTTCTACCATGAAATGTGGTACCGATAGATACTCTCTCCTACATCTGTATTGTGCTCTTATCAGGTCTCGCTTAGATTATGGAGCTGTTGTCTATGACTCGGCTAGGAAAAGTGCACTAACCAGACTGAACACCATCCAACACAGTGCCCTTCGTACTGCGCTAGGAGCCTTTAGAACATCCCCTGTCCAGAGGCTGTATGTAGAGGCACATGAATTATGCAGCCAAAATTCAAAGCCTTCCAGCCTATCCTGTTCGACCATTGCTTCTAGACCCTGATTGGATCACGTTCTACAACAGCAAAGTTACTGAAAATAGACCCACTGGTATTCGATTAAAAGAATTGATACATGCCTGGGACATGAACTTTGACAATATGCTTCAAGAGAATGATGTACCTGATCCACCCTGGTCTATAACTCTCCCTCACTGTGATACCTATTTCAGCAATGGGGAAAGAAATCCCTGCCAGATGAAAGTATTAAACAGCTACATAAAGGCCATGCTCTCAACAATGCTCAAAGCTGTATAATATATACAGATGGTTCGAAAACAGACTCTTCTGTTGGTGCTGCAGCTGTCTTTTCCTCTTTTACACTTTCTATATCACTACCAGTTGAGTGTAGCAGTTACACTGCAGAATTATACGCAATAAAAATAGCCCTAGAAAATATAAACACTTTCCACAATACTAGCAGTATAATATACACAGATTCCATGAGTGCAGTGTCTGCATTAGACAATAAACTTTCAATATCGCATCCCATCATAAAACAAATTTTTTCCTGCTTAAACCACCTACGAAGTAAGAATCATGCAGTGTTATTTTGCTGGATCTCAGGGCACTCTGGTATCACAGGTAATGAGAGAGCAGATCAGGCAGCCAAACAACCAATCAGTACAATACCATCACTTTACCAAGGACCATACATAGATTATTTGAAGCGCATTAAAAAAATCTATACAATTCAGTGGTCTGAAATCTGGAGGTCACAAACGAACAACAAATTGGTCGAAATCAAAGAGGAACCAGCACTATGGAAATCTAGCTTCAGGCAAAACAGACAAGAAGAGGTTGTGCTAGCAAGATTACTCATAGGGCATACACATCCAACCCATATATATCTACTCAAGCAGGATGTCCCACCTCAATGCACGCATTGTACTTTACCACTTACCGTCAAGCATATACTCTTAGATTGTAAGCACTGTTCCTATTTCCCAAAAAATAGTTTTCTTTCACTGTCACGACTGAAAGAACCTCTATCACTTGCCCATATTATTGGAAATAATGTTCTTTGCTTATCTTAAACAAACCAGACTATATGAATATTTCTAAAATCAAATAAAGCAAATTTCCAGCATCTATCCAAATATCAGAATAGGCACATTTTGGCCTAAGTTGCCCTTGTGCCGATAAACATCTACACCACCACCACCATCTGAACGGAATAAGTAATTTGAGCAGATTTGCTTGCATTTAATAATAGTTTGAGTTGATTCCATTAACCCCAAACCACTGCAGAGCTTGGCAAAACTGGTGCCATGAACATGTGACTTGAAGCCCTGGCAGATGGGGTAGAGTTCTGTTCTCTGATGAGTCCCGGTTTAGCCTACAAACAGATTCCTGACGTTATTTCATCTGGAGACAACGAGGAATGCAGTACCATCTCTCCAACATCAACGAAACGGACACTTATGGTGGAGGCGGTGTTCTCGTATGGGGCGGAATAATGATCAACGGCCACAACCTTCTTCATATTTTTGACAGGGGTACTGTAACTGCGTAAAGGTACCGAGAACAGATCCTCGAACCCTGTGTGCGACTTTTTAGGGGTGCGGTTGGGCCAGATTTTCTGTTCATGCAGGAAAACGCCACTACACATAAAGCTCATGGTGGAGGAGTATCTGGAAACTGAAGATATCCAACGACTGCCGTGGCCGGCACAGTCATCAGACTTAAATCTGATCGAACATGTGGGACGCCCTTGGGCTTCGCATTGCACGCCGACAGCCAACTCCTCAGTCACTTGGTGAGCTTAGGTCTGCGCTGGTTGGAATAATAGGATTTGTTGCCGCATAATCTTATATAAACCTTTTTTGAGCGTGATCAGGCCTGTTTAGCCGTTGGACGGGATCACACATCGTACTAATGTCATGTGACTAACCTGTCCGAATTTTCTGGCTGTGTTCTCATTTCATCGTTATTCAATGGTACACCACCATACCAAATTTTGTCCGGCTTCAGTCCAAGCTGCATGAGTTACACCACATTTTCTTCGGGTTCTGTTAATTTTGTCGAGCAGTATATTTGGTAGACAAATAAAGATTTAATTATTTAAACAAGCTCTATTTGAAAGAGCATTGTTATTCGACAGTGGTGAAGCACAACTATAAAGTACATGTGTTCAATGACCGTGGTTCAAGCTCACGTGACTACTGAATACGGTATTTTTCTTGTATTCTCTCTTTCTTGTGAACTCCTCTGATCTTATACGATCGTTCTGGAGTGTAAGAGAAAGTTTATTTAAAATGAATTCAGTGCATTCACTATCATTGCTGTCGATAGTGCAGCAATCTCTTTAAAGTCAGGCATCTCCGGCGACCGAATTTTAGAACTGGTTGGCTGGCCGAACTGGTTGGTTGTAAGGCTTTAGGCGAATTAGCAAGTAAGGCCATATTGCGTGAGTTCTGTGAGTAAATTGATTGTGTGAGTTCTGTGGTCTTTTTGCTGTTTGCTGAATGAAAAACCCGAGTTTACGGGAGAAACAAAACCATATAACACTCACCTGAGACCGACTAACTCAGCCACGTTGTAGAAAAAGCTGTTAAAAATTCCTCTCGTCATTACGGGATTCAAACTAAGGTCTTTTCCGCCGATGTCGAGAGGACGGTGATTATACCAATTATGATACCAACAAGGGCAGAACAGCATACGTAGTGGCGGTGGTAGCTGTTGATTATATTTGGTGGTTTCAGGGCAGCTATTTAAGAATTGCATTATGCTTCTCCCTAATCATCTTGAACTCCTCGGGAAATTACTCCGGTCAGAAATTGAGCTACAGGCCTCATTATGTAATGACCAACCTAACAAAGGTTCATGAACCATGGATCTCATTTTCGCCTCCACTGACATCATTTGCTACCTTACTGATGACATAATTTGACTTTGAACACCACATCATACTCTTTACTGTTCCCCAACTAATAATAATCATCAGAAATTAAAATTAAACCACCATATGTATCAAAAAACTGTTAGATCTCCTTCCTTCCTCAAAGCATCAGGGCTCATCTTCCAATCTTCCATTCTCATCTTCCTTGGTATTTATTGTCAAAGTGCAATCCCGAACTTTCTATTCTCCTATTTGCAGAATGGCTGAACTCGATCGGGGAGGAGGGGCATGCAATTTATTTTTTCGGAAATCGAAACCAGGTCCTATCCATACTATGAAATACAATGGTTGAAGCTGCTGTACCAACTCAGGAAATCCTTCGAGCAAAAAAAAAAAAAAGACAGCAATATAAAACATCGGTTAGAGACCCTGTAAGAGTTTTAAAGAATTTTATTAGCTAAATTAATACTGGTTTTTTAATACTGGTTAGCTAAATTTATAATGGTTCATATAAAAGTTTAACTGAATCACAAGAGATCCGGTAGGATTTACAATGTGATACATGTCATAAAATAAGAAAATAACAAAAATTGATCACAATTTTCTGCTTAGTTTAATTTTCCTTCACCCTTTTCTGATAAATTCTTCACTGGATGTTTTTACATTGTGTGTGATCACTGAAGTGAATCTCTTTCTCTTTGTCCAGATAGGCAATTATGTTTTCTTTTTCTTCTTGATTCAAATCATTCGTCTTCGATCCAATGAGAACGTCTCCTAAAAAATTAATACAGAGAATGAGAAAAATTACTGATAATCATTCATTATTACTTTTAATTACAATAAAATGTCAAATTCCTTTTCTGATATTGCAGTTGAACAGCCAGTAATGTGATAAAAGAACTGAATCGGTTTCATTTCAGACACCACTTGCGATATCTAATATGGATGAAAGTGATCAAAGTTGCAGTCACTATACAATGTTCCGTGTTAATCCAGTTATTCGTTATTAAGGTTTAAAGGTTTTCTTTAACTTGGGTTATACTTTCTGGTTGGAAGGGCAGAATCTACTATTTTAAGATTCTCATTCATGGTCTTCCAAACGATACTTAAAGATATATATCACACTTTGCAAGTTATTATTTTCAAAACCACAGAGTTTTTCGTTGGAAATATTATTGATATATCCAGATGTTTAGTGTAGCAGTTTTCTCTAAGAAATAAAATTCAGTTTTATGTTTGGTAAATAATTATAACAAATCATACGACGGAAAGCATTACTCACCAACAGAACCAGCCTCGTTGCATATGGAAATGATGACGTAGTTTTCAGTTATACGTAGTACAATAAGATAAGTCTTCGTTTCTAGAAGAAAAAATCCTATGAGATTCGTTACATAAAGAATATTAAGTTACTTTCTTATCCTGAGTATTTGTTCATGAATTTGTTGATGAGTTACTATCTAGATAAATCATTCTTCAGGTCGGCTGAGAACAGATTAATAACAATTGTTATTCTTATAAAAATCTAAGTTCCTTCCCAGAAAAAAAGTTGGTTAGTGAATTACGTTAACCAGTATTCGTGTCAGATGTAAGACTTGGATTAGAGCGTCACTAGCTGGTGACGCTCTAAATGCTGGTTTTTCAGGATTATGACCATATGACAACCATTTCTCCCGAAACCATAATGTCCTCATAATTAACCTTAGTGGTTTAATGAACTCTTTCGCTGTCTTTTCAAACATTGCTGGATGCATTCCTTCAATGCCAGCAGCCCTATTGCATTCAAACTCGAATGTTTTTCTGATCGAGGTAATTATCCCGTATTATAAGGCAGTGCTGTTGTCATGTGTTCAGTACTGCATACAGGTTTGGAAACATCATTTTAGGAAGGATATAGATCTGTTAGAGAGGAAGCAAAAAATAGCAATAAAACGTTTCTCTTAAAAAGGAAGATTTCGTGTCATTAAACTCCAGCATCTGAGAACTAGGCACGGGTTGCAGGATAGATGTACAGAAATTTGTTTACAGTCAGAGAGAAAATGACTGTTGGGACAAAACTTTTTCTTGTGTTGAAAGAGTGTAAAATCTGATTAATTTAAAGATGGAAATAGACACTCCTTAGACTGGATTATCAAATTAAGTTGGGAATTTCTTTGCGGGAAGCAGAGACTGATGCTGAATGGATTCGCTTCCTTGCATAATTTTTCCACTGATGCTAATAATAAACCATTATAGACGCCAAAATTGACAGTGATAGATTGGATTTATCCTTACAAACCTTACTGAGGGACACTAGAGAAGAAAATATTCACAGCGAACTGAACAATTAAGGAGAACAGAACTACTATAAGATTCAGAAAGCATAATAATGCTTATTCAGTATAAGCAAGCCTTATTAAATGCTTAAGTGGGTAGAAAAAATGGGGGAGCTAGGTTGCTAGCCTCCCATCTTCCCTGAATTAATGCGGTGGAAGAAGATCCGCATATCGTGTATTCGATCCTGCACAAGCTTCTTGCTTCTGTCTCTGTACACAAGATTGGCTAATTCAACCAGCTATTTGGACTACTAAAATTGAGGCTTTAGTTATCTGATATCAGGCAGACCAAGCTATGTTTTTCAGCACTCCCAACATGCCAATCGTTTCGTGAGCATATACTTGGACAGATATTAATACTGAATTGGGCAATATGGCCTAATTTATACATTTCCAACCTTCTAATCAGTTCTATGTTCAGCTACAATCAATCAACTGTTTAATTTCAAATACTTTTTATTTTACGTATATTGATATGAAGAAATATTAGCAATAATCTTACTTAAATGAAAGGGTACTATTAAGCGCTCTACGCTTACCAGAACTTTCCGTGATCAGTTCAAACTTTGAAGTCGCATTCAATTGTTTAAGTCCTAAAATACAATCATGTCCACTCCTCTCAGGATGCCTGTAAACAAGACAGAAATGAATAAGTACAGTGGCATTCTCTACACGAGAAACTTAAAAAAACACACACACACACATGGGCAGGTAGTTGAACAAAATATATCAGAGCGTTATTAAACTGAACCCTAAATTTTCATTCACTGTTATTTGTAAAGAACTAATTCTGGACAACTGGCGCATTACTGTTAGTCAAATCTAATGAGAAAAGAACGTCATTGCTAACAGAGTAGAGTCAATCGTTCGTAAGCAATTTTGCTTCCTGAAACAGATAATTATTCTACGACAACACTGACCATCAGCTGAAGATAAGCTATCTCGTGATTAGAATAATTGAAACTGTTTATTAACTGAAATTTAGTACGTTAAGTTAAAAAAAAATATTCCAAAAACGTAACCCGTTTTTCATGAGCTTCCAAATTAGACAGCCATAGTGTATAGCATCTATCCCAGAATCCAACTATTTACTGAAAGTACAGCTGAATTTTGAACTAATTTATTGTAATGAGACCTCTAGTGTATTATGTAGAATATACCAATAACATCATTTATTACCACTCCCTGTTTGTGTTTATGAGGGAATTAATAGTGTAAAATTAAAATATTTCAAAACATTTCAGTATTTTTGGAAAACTCATTAAAAACACCTTAAAAGTAAGAATTACTTACTTCGATGGCTGTATACACAAAAAGTCGGGGTGTTCGAACAATTTCACGTCGTAACACATACTTGAAACGCCTTCAAAACCAGATTGTGGTCCTTTCAACCATCCAACCCAATGCCAGGTGTCTATCAGCTGCAAAGAGACAATCAGTTTTACAGTCATAATAACTATTATTTAATAATAATAAATGAATTAGTTATTATGAACACTCCGATGAGTTACTATATGGAACCCAGCAGGAATTGCTACACGGAACCCGGAATACTGTAACCAGTTTATCCCTCTATAGGTGGTGCTAAATCATCATATTGTACCCTGATTTCTATGTTAACACTTCCATGAGCTCTGTTGCTGTAATAGTGTACGAATGTCACTGAAAAGTTCTTAAATAAAAGCACGATAAGAGCGATCAAGTAATTTAAGTTGATTATTACCTGAGCACTGTCGAAGTCCTGGATAATGGTGTCTCCATTTAGACATTTTCCAACTTCTCTACCTTCTTCGGTATTTGCCCAACTTAAGAAGAAAACTGTAGAGAAAACCAGCACGGAAAACATCTCCAGATTCAAACGAATACTCTGAAACCAATTCAGAAGTGATTATCATCGTTGATGTAAATTTTCATCTAGTTACAGTACAGAAATACGCATGCGTTGAATGATTCATGGGCTTAAAATTATATATGAAGTAAGAATAACAGCTGTTCTTTCTCATTCTCTCTTGCGGGACCAGGACAGGTGGAAAGGAAGACTACCTTAACCCATGTACCTTAACGTGTGACATCAAAGGGTAAATATAAAAATATTAGCCTTAAATCAACATTTTGTATGTAGTACCGTACCTTTTGAAATGTTTCCCACTATATAATTTGTTACAGCATTATTTCCTTTTTATTCTAAAAGAACAAATCTGTTTTATTACTGTAATTGATATTTAAACTGTAGCCAGAACGTATTATTGAAAGGTTTTTATTTCGATGTGCACAGAATAACTTGCGCAGTTCAGAAAATTACTTTCTATATTTGTTCAAAATATTTTTTGCTATTATTATTAAATTTGAATATTCGAAAATCTGCTTATTGATTTTATTAACATGGGCAGTTCTGTTGCTATTAATATAATATTTTCATATGGCAAATCTGAAAGCTCCTAAGGAAATGTGACCAAATATATAGACATAAAAGTAATATATTTCATTCTAAAATAAATTATGAATGACACATCTTGATTATTATAGTCCATGTACCATAAAACAGCAATCAATAAAAAGGTACCTCTCTAAAATTCAGCCCGCATTTTAGAAGGACTTTTAGGAGGACTTCTCATTCGTGAGCCACCAGGTTAATATGTTTTAGTATCTATGAAGAGTTAGGTGATGGCCAAGATAAATCACCTGAACCATTTACTTCAACAGATCCTGTTGATGTAAATGGTTCAGAATGAATTTATTACCAATTTTCCCTCTGCAATTGTCAGAAAATATTTGGGCATTCACAGGCAGTATGTCGAGGGACTGCTGTATATGCTTCATGTGGATCTAAAGATCATATCCATACTGAATGTTCTGCACAATCTTTACAATGTCCAAAGTGTAGAGGCAATCATTCCGCTTACTCCAAAGATTGTGAAACATGGAAAAGAGAAAAAATGATTCAGAAGTACAAAACCGAGCATAAAGTTTCCTATCTTGAAGCAAAGAAACAAATATCACCTATTACAGTAACACGCTCATATGCAGCAACTTCCAACGGCATAAACAGATAACTGCTGTTACTACCACTACCACTGCGATTCAAAACTAATGTTACAGTCCCGCCCAACATCTGTATATCTGATTGGGCTCGCTCAATCCTAGCTCCATCAGAAAAATCACTCTCAAAACCAACTTCCAATCAAGCCATCAATACACCTGTTACAATTCCGCCAAACACGTCTTCCACGTCGCAGCCAACCACAAATACTAAAGACATAGATACAGATGACAAGCTTTCTGTCCATGATCATGTGAATACATATGAGAAAGTCTCAGAGGAACCAATCTTAGAGATACATGCCGAGGAAGAGATGGAAGTTCGTCCAACTTTCCCCAGAAAAGAGAAAAAGCCTGAGTGATCCAAGCAGACCCATTCGTAAAAAGACAGATACAAATACAAAGCCAATATAATGCGCACAATAATACAGTAGAATTGTCGAGGTTTTCGCAGTAACATTGATGACATTCGCGACCTAATTGATAAATATCATCCGATAGGTTTCTGCCTTCAAGAAACTAACCTAACTCCACAAGTAAACACAGCAGTGAACCGTTGCGGTACCTATAGACAAGACCGATTCCCTTCCAGTGGAGCTCATGGTGGAATGGTTATTTTAATGGACTCCAGAATTCCGTGTAAACGCCTCCAACTACAAACATCTTTGGAAGCAGTTGCAGTACGAGTCTCAAACCAGTTTACATTCTTATTGGTCTCACTTTACCTTCCCCCAAATAAAGGGTATGCATATTTAGATCTAAAAGCATTAGTAATCGAGGTACCACTTGCGGTCTGTATCATGGGAGATTTAAATGGACACCATTCCCTGTGGGGATCTCGCCACCAAGACAAACGTGGTAAATTGATTGAAAAAATATTGGAAGAGTAAAATCTCTCAATCCTTAATACTGAAGTTGAGACATACATCCATTTGCCCACTGGAACAGCCTCTGCAATTGACATTTCCATATGTTCACCTGTCCTATATCCACTTATTGAATGGACAATCTTGAATAATCCTCTTAATAGCGATCATTTCCCTGTGGTCTACAAAATATTAACAGATGATGTTAGACATCACGATGGCCAAAAAAGATGGAGATTCTATAAAGCTGATTGGACAAAATATAAAAAAATTACGGCAATAGATGAACAAATAATCACCACTCAGCCTATAGACAATGCTATAGCTCATGTCACAAACCAAATTTTAATAGCAGCTGAAGCTACAGTACCTCGGTCATCTGAAAAATATCATAAACATGCCCCAGCATGGTGGAATGAAGAATGCAGTATAGCCAAGAGAGAGAGAGAACAATAAGGCTTGGAATCTCTTCCGAAAGTATCCCATGTCCATCAACTTCATAAATTTTAAAAAAGCTAGAACCAGATATATCCAGTGTAGAAGTAGAAAGGAATCATGGATACGTTTTTCCCCACAATTAACAAAAATACAGATACCAGTGTTATATGGAACAAAATCAGAAAACTTAATGGGAAATTTCAAATATTCAGCAGTATCAGCATATATCCCATCCTTTCAGAAAACTGTAGCTGAAAAATACAGACTAAACTTTAATACCAGCCAACAACTCCCATATAACCAGCCTTTCGACATAGAAGAATTGCAAAAAAGCTCTGACTAAGTCTAGGAAGATTGCAGCAATGAAATGACCCAACAATTTAATCAAAAATCTCTAAAGGCATTACTTATACTATACAATAGAATTTATATGGAAAACTACTGTCCAAACTCGTGGCCTCACTTCCTTGTAATTGCCTTTCCTAAACCTGGCAAAGATCATACGACCTCAACAAATTATCGACCAATAGCTCTAACAAGTTGCCTTGGGAAAACCCTCGAGAAAATGGTGAACAACCGATTAACCTGGTTCTTGGAAACATATAATATACTTAACATAAATCAATACGGCTTTCGTAAAAATAAATCATCTCTGGACTCCATGATAAAAGCAGAGGCAAATATCCGCAATGCTTTTCTAAGGAATGAACATCTAATTATGATCAATCTCGACATAGAAAAGGCCTTCGACACTATCTGGCGATATGGCATTCTGAATGACCTCCACAACATTGGTTTGCGAGGCCACTTACCAATCTTGGTAAAAAAAATTCTGAAGCTCAGAACCTTCCGAGTAAAATATCAAAAAATCTGTCACAAACATATACTCAGGAAGAAAGAGTTCCTTAGGGTTCAGCGCTGAGTGCAACTTTGTTTGCAATCAAAATAAATTCTACTACAAAAGGCCTGCCAAAAATAGTTGAAACATTCTTTTATGCAGATGACGTTACTATTTCATGCCATTCACAAAACATGAACATGACTGAAAGGCAATTACAAAGCGCAGTGAAAAAAATGGCTACAGAATATCACAACAAAAAACAATGGCCATACATTTCTGCAGAAAGCGAAAAATGCACTCAGATCCAAAAATAAGACTAGAAAACCAGCTGATACCTCTAGCAAATAGTATACGTTTACTTGGCCCGATTCTTTATAAAAAACTTAACTTTTTGGAACGTATCAAATGCTTCCGAACAAACAACCTATCAAAAAAAAACTAAATATTCTCAGAGTTCTTTCTGCAATGAAGTGGGTAGCTGGTCGATTCACACTACTTCACCTATACAGTGCTATAATCAGATCAAGACTAGACTATGGAGTCCCTGTGTATAGATCGTGCAGACCAAGTGTCATCAAATGGCTAACAGAATTAATAGTACAGAATTATTACATCAAGAATTATTACAAACTCTAGGCACTGCTATCACTGCTTTTGGAACTATTTGATTCCATCAACAGTCAGCAAATAAACCTATTAGCAACCTTAGGCATCGAATCTAGCCGAGCAGCCAAGAGTAGATCGGAAGAAAATCCAATATCACAATACAACTAAGAGACAAAGCACTACCTCAACAATGGTAAAACAAAATGTTGAAATAGGTTCATCAAATGGAACCACATAGTTCGGCAAGTGGCCAGAGCAGTGGATAACGTATAACGTATTCGCCTAATGAGCGATGTTATCCGATTAGTTATTGTAGGCTGACTACGTGGACAAATGTTGTTTCTAAAGATCTTAAGCGCGAGCTCTATCACCTTTACTAGTGGGGGATAACAGCATCGACTGAAAACCTAACGCAGAGTAACGTTATCGTGAGATTATTTCAATATTTTGCATTAACGTGTGATGAGATAGCGCCCAGTTCCTTAGTTAAATTGTGAATGCTTTTAAACCTGTAATTAAAGTCTGTGATATTTACGTTGTTTGCAGTCTTGTTGGCCTGTTAACAACCTTCGCTTTCATTCCAAAGGTGTTCAGTGGGATTAAGGTCTTCACTATGGGTAGCCGAATGAAGCTTTTGTACTTACATATGTTCAAACTAAGTCATTACAGGCTGTGCAGAATGACACGGGACATTGTCATATTGAAAGAAAAAAGTCCAAAAAGCTATCAAACACCCAAGACGGTGATTGTGTCCCCTGCAGTCTTCATACTTTGGACTACACACTTTGATAAATAACGTTCTTTTCTGTCTTTCTGGAATTCTTTTGATAATGGATTCCAAAGGAATGCGTTTATATATATCATTTATCAATTTATCAGACAGTTAGTTCGTATCAACTATGGAGAAACTCCACATTTGTAAATGAGAATTTTCAATCATCAAAAAAATAAATAAATAAACTCGTGATTGATCACTTGACGGAAGATCGAAAGGAATGAAGAAAACGTATCGTGATTTTGGTGGATGGAGGTTCAGATTTTGATTTTAAACCCCTTCAGTTATTTTAGAAAATTATTGATCAGTAATGAATTATTCGATCTGGTTTCCCTCCAGCGACCACGATCGAAAGTAAATATTAACCGAAATATGGTGATCAGCTAATGTAATGAGTATGTGAAGAAAATTTGCATAATTTATTTTTAAAGAAAATAAAAAGGAAAAAGCAAATTCAAAGAACGTACTCAATAGTGGTGTGCAATGCAAATAAATGACGTATGCCACGTACGTCAATCTCGAGCATTAAGTGTTGTTGCTGTTTGAAACCTGGAATATACGGGGCTACAAGTGTGAAAACAAAAAAGAGAAGTAGTAACGGCTTCTTGTTGAGTGGTAAGAATTTATCAAGTGTCAAGGCAATTTATAGGGTTTACAGTTCCTATATTACATGATTTATTATAAAGTACACGGTGGCCTAAACGTGGTATGGGAAGAAGTTGTTCTGTAGGCATTTTGTAGTGTAATTAAAATACAGAATTTAGTTTGTGTAGGCTGGTGCGTTGTGTTGTGATACGGATGATAGCAACTGTGCACAGGCCTTGTCCACTGGATTAAGTGTCCCATTGGTGCTATTGTTATTGAATAAAGGTCAGGGAGTGTATACCCTCCTGGAATTATGACCTGTTATTCGGTGTCTCCATTTGTGCTATTGATATTGAATAAAGGTCAGGGAGTGTATACCCTCCTGGAATTGTGACCTGTTATTCAGGAGAGCAAGAAAAAACCAGGTAAGCTTTTTGTGTTTGTTATTTTACAATAAGTCAGAGTGTCAAGGCTTTCCTTCCTGTGCCTTAGTTGGGATAGGAATTTGATTATTATTATAAGCCATATGGTGCAAGGAAGCCTAAGGCTTATGCTATTTGATCCCAATAAGGGGATCGATCGGCTTGTATTCTTAAAGGAAGAATGAATTTGTATATATTTTCTCACAGCTGAATTACTGAGATTTTGTAGGCTAATTTGCCAGTTTAGCTAGTTTAGTAGCAAAGATTTTGCCATTTTGGATGAGAACTAAATTATAATTAAAAAAAAAAAATATATATATATATATGAAAAAATATGTATACATATATTTAAACTTACATTCGTTTAAATGTGCTTTGGTCTTTTACATGAAATTTCCATATTCCTTTTTTTTTTTCAACCTGTCACATAAACCGTTTTTATGCAGTAGACAGATCTATTGCAGTAAATGTATGGGTAGACATAGTAGTAGTAGTGACATGTGATGCAAGAAAGCAAGTGTATGAGATTATGCAGCATCAGCCAAAAAAAAAAAAAAAAAAATCACACCATTCCTTCGAAATGTCTGTCCAGTTCCTCCTTAAATTTATTTAACCTATCAACTTCCACGACAGATGGAAGTTTGTTCCAGCAATTAACCACCCGCTGGCTAAAGGCAAATTTCCGCACATCTATTCTGCATATGTCTTTTCTTAATTTGAATTTATGCCCCCTTAGGTTCGTAATCTGAACAAGTGGAAGGATCCCATCAGAATTCAGCGTGCTCAACCCATTCAAGGCCTTATACACCTCAATCAAATCCAAGCGCAGGTGCCTAGTCTCCAGCCACTGCAATTTGCAGAACTTAAGCCACTCTTGGTAAGTGGATCCCTTCATTTCTCTGATTAATCATGTTGCCCTTCTCTGTACGCGCTCAAGCAAATCTACATCCTTCCTAAAATGAAGCCTCCAGACCTGTACGCAGTACTCAAGGCGTGGCCTGACCATTGCCTTATACAGAGGGACAATCACCTCCTTTTCCCTGCTAGCAAAATTCCTATATATCATTGACAAAACCCCATGACCTACCCTGGCAGCCTGTCTGCATTGCTCAGAAAACTTCATATCTGACTGCACAATTACTCCCAGGTCTTTTTCATTTTCTACCACCTTAAGTGTAGTACCACACAGATGGTACGTTTCTCTGGGGTTACTTCTACCCATATGCAGTACTTTGCATTTGTCAAGGTTAAACTTCAGTTGCCACTTCTTAGCCCATCTGCCCAAATTATCTAGATCCTGTTGCAGTAGCACACTGCCATTACTGTCATTAACAACTCTGCCAACCTTTGTATCATCTGCAAACTTCGACACTAAGCCTGATATACCTTCATCAATATCATTGATAAATATACAAAACAACAGTGGACCCAACACCGAACCCTGTGGGACCCCACTAATAACATTAGTCCAAGAAGAGCAGCACCCATTGATTACCACCCTCTGTCTTCTAGCACTTAACCATCCTTTTATCCATTGTAGCAACTTACCCTTAATACCATTCTGCTCCAATTTGTACAATAGTCTTCCATGCGCAACAGTGTCAAAAGCTTTCCTGAAATCCAAATATATGATATCAAAATTATTTTTTGCATCCAGTTCCTTTGTAACCACATCATAATATCCTATCAAATTTGTCAGACAAGACTTTCCCTTAACAAACCCATGCTGTGTCTGAATTATTGCTGCAGTCTTGTCTAGATGATCCTGCAATGCATCTTTAACCAGTGACTCCATTATTTTACCCGGAACAGAAGTTAAACTAACTGGTCTGTAATTACTCGTGTCACCCTTCGATTCCCCTTTGTGAATTGGGGATACATTTGCACATCTCCAGTCCGTGGGACCCTCCCCTGAGTCCAAGGACGCTCTCATAATTATGGCTAAGGGTTTGCTTAATTGCTTTGCCGCCTCCTTTAATATAACTGGATAGATCCCATCCACCCCAGGTGCTTTTCTTACGTTTAACTTCAACAATTTCTCTTCCACTTTGCTCTCAGTTATTACAAAATCATTAAGTATCTTGCTACAATTTGATAACCTTCTGCCATTTTCAAACCTTAATAATTCCTCACGTGTGAATGTAGATGCAAAATACTCATTCAGTTTGTTTGCTATCTGAGCAGGATCATCAACAGTCGAACCATCGATGTCAAGTGGACCAATCAGATTCATCCCCTTCCTTTTAGAGTTTATATCAGTAAAGAAATCCTTGCTGTTTTTCTTAGCATCTTTTGCCAAAGATTTCTCGTAATCCGCCTTCGCCTGCCGAACCTCCTTTGTGACCTGATTACAGACTAGCTTATATCTGCCATAGGCTTCTGAGTCGCTTGATAATTTATATGCATCCCATGCATTTTTCTTCTCTATTACGAGTCTCATTAGTTCATTAGATAACCATTTAGGCCTAAACCTTGAACAGTATTTCTTAATAGGTATGAAACTTTTAGTAGCTTCCACGATTAATTCCTTGAATGCTTCCCACTTAGAATTTACTGTTGGTAACATCGTCAGTTTACTGTTGTTGTCAAGGGTTAATCCTAGCAATCAGATGTTATCAGTGACTGGGATGGAGGCATTAGAAATTTGAAGTTCAGGATCATTATGAAGTTTTTGTTGCCTACAAAAATGGATAGAACTGTTTTCTGACGCGAGAGTCGATAGCCATTGAGGCTGACCCACCGTTGTATTTTATTAAGTGATACCTGAAGCTGGCGTTCAATAGATCTCATATTTTGGGAATGGCAGGAGATGGAAAGGTTATCTGCATAAAGGTAAGTTTGAACGGTATTTGGAAGCTGTTTGGTGATGGAATCTATTCTAAGAGCAAAACGAGTGGCACTCAGTACTGATCCCTGCGGAACACCTTCTTCCTGCATGAACGTTGCGGAGAGGGCATGTTAGTATTGAACTTTCTGCAGGGTTGAGTTGAAGTAGTCTGTGATTTCAGAAAGTTACATACTATTCGGAAGTGGTCACTGCCCATGGAACATTTATTACAAATAGCATCACCTCTACATGCTTGTTGGGAGTTTCCATATTTGTGGCATTTAAAACAACGAAAGGGATTAGGTATATAAGGTCAAATTCGGCAGTTTAAATAGCTAGGTTTTACTGAGGATGGCAAATCTGGGATACTGAAAATTAAAATTATGGATCGAGTTGGAACGAGATTTCCAAATTTTTTGGTCATTATAGGTTTTGCACTAATTAATTTTTGATTTCTCAGTTCCTGCACTAATTCCTCTTCAGATAGTGTAATCAGGTCCCACTTTGTGATGACATCTTTGGACAAATTTAACATATTGTGGGGAGTGACAGATACAAGCAGCCCAGCAAATGTTGTTGTTGTTGTTTTGAGCAGCCACTCGGAGTGTTTTGAGGTGACTGTTTCAATCAGGAGATCTCCGAATTGCAGTTGTTTAACCATTTTGGTGTTCCAGCAATGGATTCCAAATGTCCTTGGATAACAAAAGGTGATAATTTGCCGACAGGCTGGTTGGAGAGAGAGAGAGTGTATCACTAGAAAGTTTGGCAACTCATTACACTGCACTTCTCTTCGGAGCCTTTTCGGTTGGGTTAAGTCATCATCATTGGGTTTCTCTGGCCTTCAGTTTGAAGGCTCTAGAGGAGAATAGTTGTTTATATCCATGGTTACTCCTTTTAACCGTGGAGGATAACTTTTCCCCCAGGTTACCGGCCCCGCCATGGGGAGGCAGGAGCAGTGCCGCTCGGAGGCCAAGCGGTTGAAGTGTTAATTAATTAGTAGAAATAGAAATACAGGAAAACGTAAAGAAAGGTGTATTTCCTTTCTGTGTTCTTACTTGTGGCTTTTCAAGTATAGAACTGTTTTTAAAGTAAGACTGTTGAGAGAACTGTAGATACTTAAAATATAATTTAAATCGCTTATCAAAAACACTTTGAATCATAAGAATATCGCTTGGTCTCGAAATACGCTTCGCACCCGGGCCCTTTCTGCTTTCTAACTTGTAGTTTTTTTATGTATAGAACTCTTTTAAATAAGAATGTTGGGAGAAAGACACGATATTAAAAATAACTTTAATCACTTGTTAAGACTCTATAATCACTCTATAAGTCGCAGTAATATCGCTTGGCCTCGAAAAACGCTTGCCACCCGGGGATGGCACGTGGAGCCGAAGATGGCTGGTGAGGAACATGCAATGCATAGATGGTGGTGTTAAGTAGGCAGTTACATCTACAGTAAAGCTAAATCTCGGGAATTTTAGTACCACGGATCACAGCGAAGATATTGTGACTTCCCATGAACTTTCAGTGAGTTTGGAAAGAGTACCAGGAACTGACACATACTGCTCACTTATTCTTTCAGTTTAATTCAATTTAGTTTGATTTTATTTCTGTATATGGATATTCAATCCATTTTTCACCTCTCAATCACACTCATGCTTCCATTCACAACTCATACTTTTCGAAACGTTGAATTAACATTTTAATGTCGCACTAAATACGAGTGTAATTAAGGAAAGAATAGTTGATGTTGTTGTAGTAGGGATTTAGGAGCATCAGCGACTAAGGCCATATTGCTCTGTTTATAGTGTCTGTAAATTGCGCGTGTTCTGAGATCGATATTTTCTGTTTTCTGGACGAAAAACCTGAGTTTCCGGGTGAAAAAACCGTGATATCCTCGTCTGAGACCAATAATCTTAGCCAAGTTGTGAAAAAGGCCCAATAAAATTCCTCACGCCATCGACGGGATTCGAATTCAGGTCTTTCAGTTGGAAAATCTGTTATAAATCAATGATTTGTAAATTTGTATAATAATTATTTCGGCATGGATATCGTTAAAGAAAGAAATTGGATCTGTATATGAAACTAATCAAGTATTTATTTGCGCGAGATCTCAAGGAACCCAAATTGACTGCACTGAATAACATTAACACCATAGAAGTTGTGTTAAGAAATCGGACTATATTGTGAACTTGCAAAGAAATTTAATCAATTCATGATCCAGTCGAATTTAGTCGAATACAGATCAAATTATAACAAAAGAATTTAAACTGATGGATATTCCTCCTTCTTTCCGTTATTTCTTCTCATCTCCAGAAAATTTTCCGTTATTTCTTCCCATTCATCTCTATTTGCAATTTTCAACCTGATTAATGAATTCTATTTCTTCAACGCCTATGTCTTTTTCCTTTATAAAGTTCTGCACCGCTTCCTTATCTTTTTCATCCAGGTGTTTTTCTCGTGCGGCAACAAGCACAATACCTGAAAGATTTGAAATTATTAGTTTATATATTGAAAGAAAGAAAAAATCAGTTACAACAACGAAATAAAATCGCCAAAATATTAATTACAGAATTAATGAAAATTGTCGTCAGAGCTCTTCTCCACTAAAGATTAAATCCACAAAACTTCTTTTCTAACTTGGAATGTCGATTGATAAAAAAATGGGCTTTAATTGGTGATTATTGCACAGTGCACCTTTAAAGTACCCCCTTTTCATCATATACAGAAAAATCAACACTTTTCTTTAATTCATTAATAAAAGCCCATGGCTGAGCTACTCGGGTTCAGGCGTGGACAGTATGGTTTCTTCCCACTCGAAAACAAGGGTTTTTCGACCAGAAAAATAGGAAAACCGACCAGAAACACACGCAATTTATGGACATAGTGTACGCGAGTAGATGAGGCTGTTTTCGGGTGTTTGTGGATAATTTGCTGCTTTTTAGTTTAAAGATTATTTAGATAATGATCACTACTGCGTCGACTGTCCATTCGATATTTATATAAAGCAGCCGGTCAAATGGAAAAGTCTGATGAAGAGGCTGATACCTTATGCAATTATATGTCAATGTGGGAACCGGCACTTGGTAATGTAAGTGTGCAAATATCAATGATGATTCTGTTAATTGGCTTCGTTTATCCATTTGAAAGGATCCCCATAAAGGATCATAGGCATTGAAGCCTGTGAAGAGGCAGATTGGAGCGGACAGCTGTGTAACCAGAACTTAAAATTACAAAGAGTATAATTATGATTTCGTGAAAGGTACAGGGATACAGGAGCATAACCCAAATCATTGTGTGTAAAAACAAATTGTAAGGAAATTTGTGAGGGGAATATATATAGGACTGTTTTGTGTATATATTTGCAAAGAGTGGACGCATGTTCATCTCATAGCCGGGATAAGGTCATATAAAACAATTTAAGTAGATTGAATTAAATGTTTATTGTAAAGATAGTAGTACTTTTAAAGCGAGAATAATTCCACATGTAGAGATGAGAGATCCATCTCTTTTTCTATTTCTCTTCGTTTTGCTTGAATAACTTGTCGTACGCTTCCTGGGCTCCACCTTTTCTTTTGTAACATTTCAGCAAGTCCCACCTCAGAGATAATGAGGCCTTTGGAGATATTCAGAGTGAAATGAGAGGAGTATCACCAAAGCTGAAAGTTTTAAAAAATGACATTGGATGTTTCTGAGTCATTGTTTCCGAAGTCCAGACCGAAGTCTCCTTGCTGTTTTAAATGTACTATTACCAGTCTAAGCATTTCTCGGTAAAAAAGGGTAGAGTTTACTCACTCACTGACTTGGTAGTGAGTGGACCAATAGTTATTCTCTTAGGATTGACACTGACATTGTCAGTTTGATGTTGTTCATGGTATATAGTGTATAATGCTCAGCGGCTCCAGAGATTTCCCTCAACTCTGCATTTATTCCTCTTATGGCGTATACAGACTCTGTAAAGGCTAGATAGTGCGGGTTAGTGTGGAGTTATGTTGATATATTGTTCATCTAGCAATTTAGCTTAGGGTCAGTGGTGTTCCACTGACCCTAAGCTAAATTAGGGGGTTAGTGGAAACCACTGACCCCCTAATTACAGTCCATCAAAACGGGGGTCCGGTCCAGGTTAGTAGGAAACGGTGCTCTGGCAAGGCTGACCTGAGCTTAGTTGCCTGAGCTTTCTGGGAAGAGCCCGAAGGAGAACAAAAGCTTGGAAGTTGTTCAGGAAAGAAATTTGCTGTTGTTCAGTGTTCATTATGGGGCAGACGTTTCAGATAATCGCGTTCATGGTGACGAAGTGACTAGAAACGACTAAACAGCGCAACACCACTTACACTGTGCAAACACAACCTTATCCACCTTTCTAGTGGTTTAAAGATTTCTGTGTCATCATGGTGTTTCATTATGGAGTTGAGCCGCCCTACATAAGATGCTTATACATCTACACGTTATTCAGTGCCTGATGAATTCTACAATTCAAGCCATAAAAAGTATGTAGTCTACGGTGGTCCGTTTTTGGACTTGGGAGGTTGGTCTTTACCGCCACATAAATGAATCCTGTTTGGCATTGTTCGAACATAGAGGGAACAGGAACAGGTGGCAAAGAGGTTACAAGGTTTTTTGGGTGTGTTTCCTTTAAAAGTCAATTCATATACTAAGGCCAAATTGTGCCTGTCACAGTAATTCTGCAAATAAAATACTGAATGTTTGGTGTAAGGTTTGTGTGTTTCGTGATAAACATTGCAAGCAATAAGGAACGGAGTGTTGAAATAAGAAATGCTATTATAACCCTGTTTAAAGAAAGTAATTCCATAAGAAGTATTGACAAAAAAACTAGATGTTTAATTTAAAGGAGTACAAACTGCCATTCCACGATTCAAGGAGATTGACATTTTAAAGGACAAACCACGACCATAACGACCGCGCTAATTTCTAAACGCAATCCACAACTTACTGCAGCTGAAATCCATGCTGAGTTCAATAGGAATAGAGAAATTCCCGTGTCTCCATCCATTGAAAACTTCGTTTTAAACAAGGACTTCGTGGGCGTGTATTGGTCCGAAAACCCTTCTTAAAACCGAAAAATCGAAAGAAACGATTGACTTGGGCTAAGGATCATCGACATTGCACAATTGATGAGTGAAAAACGTACTGTGGAAGGATGAATCCAAATTTGAAATTTTTGGATCCAAAAGATCCAAGAGTTCACGAAGACGATCAACTGAAGAAAAAGTGGTGCCATATTGTTTAGTACCTACAAAACAGTCAAGCATAGTGGTGGTTCCATCATGATCTCGGGTTGCTTCTGTTTTTTTTGTTGTGGGTTATATCGTCAGAATTGATGAAATTTTAAGAAAAAATGCTATAAAAATATTCCTGAACGTAAAGCAATATCCTCTGGACTTTGTGGAAGAAATTGTATACTATAAGACAATTATCAAATTTTCATCAAAAGACAATTTCATCAAAATATCCTCTCGTGGAGGATATTTTGATGAAAAATTAGTATAATCGTCAATATTAATCACTTCAATATTTTTTGCTGTTTTTAAATGCTTTATAAAAATCTTAAAATACTTTTTATATTAACCGTACATTGTCATAGCTGATTTCAAAAAAAGAAAGGAAACTGTTATCATTATCCTGTGATTCTAAGCTTTTAGGCGGCAGTGTAGATATCACATTGCAATAAGAAACAGTTACTCACTAGATTTATCCAGGGTTAATATCTCGCAGCATATCTCGACAATTACGTAATCATTATCTTCTTTAATAACGATGAACTGTCCACTGAGAAAATCATCTAAAAACAATAAAATCTTATGGCGTAACAAACCCAAAACAAAATTAAAATATATATTATAAATAGATTCGTTTCATAATTTATTAACTAGGCTCCAGGATTGAAGGGCACAGCAATGTTTATAGGGAGAGAACTTTTCTCAACATGGGTGGCTTTAATTGCAAGGTGGAATTTTTTTGTAATGTTAGATTCGCTTAAATAAGGGATGTGCAAGAGTTTTTCCATACAATCATTGAGAAGGCGTTAAGGGTTTAGAAGTACTAATGCGGGAAGTTAGGGAAGATGGCACGGAATCGATTCGGGTCATTGGAATAGGATAAAGTTACACTTCAGCTCTTTCTGAGGGCCCTTGTGTACAACAATTAATAAAAGGAAAATATAATAGAATCAAATTCTATCAGCAGTTAAGATTTGAGGCAACCCCGTTTGTGTCGGGGCTCAGGTGCAGTGTATCTAGAGCGCCCCTCTTGAAGAGGACCCAGCTTGCGGTTAACAGAAGATGACATTTGGGGAATGTAATAGTGAAAATGTCTCTTGGAAATAGGCAGATAGAATGGGCTACTAAGTACGATTGTCTCATTATGGGGGACTTCAACGTACCTCTTACTGATTGGAATAAGTGGATTGGAAATACTTTTTACGATTACAATTTTTTAACAAATGGACGACTGCTACTTACCCCATTATGCCCGAGGAAGTAAAATGGTCTCGTACATTCTAGATCCAGTTCTCATTACGCAAAGAAACTATCAAAAATCTGACAGTGAAGAACAATAGGCAGCAGTGTGCTCAATACTATAAAAGCGGGTTTATCTAAAGAAATCTGTGCGGTCAAAGGTAAGGAATCAAATTGAAGAGAGGAGACTATAATCGAACGAGATGTTTCTAGGACTCGATTAACTGAAAAGATTGGTGCATCATGTAGGATACAAAAATGTTATGGAGAAATATTTAAGGGATATATATGTTCTCGAAACCACAAAGGTTTTTGTATTAGTGGGTCAAATTCCATCGGGCTAGCCAGGTGGGTAAAGTGCCTGCCTGGCAACCCAAAGGTCGCGGGTTCGAATCCCGCCTCGGGCTTGGATCAAAGTACTGCAAAAACCTTGGAAGGTGCACTATGGCCACAGAAGCCGATGCACCAACAACTACCAAAAAAAAAAAAAAAAAATCAAATTCCATTTTGGCACCTTACGTTTACGTAAGATGCTGATGAAAACTATTATGAGAAAGTAGCAAAGAGCTAAGAATGTTGAAAATTAGATCTCATAAGCGAATAAAAGAAAAAAAAAAAAGAGGGCAGAAATGGTAGATCTCTTGGAATGTTAAGGAGATAAATTGCAGTAAAATAAGTGATGTACGCACCTGCGTACATCACTTATGTTCGTACCTTTATTCACCAAATAAAGGTACGAACCTTTATTTGGTAGCGAATCGAGCCACCTTTATTTCGAATAATAACATGTGCGTAGCACGGCATGGATTCTCTAAGGTATTGTAATGCGTTTTGGGCTAATCGAAACTATTCTTCCAGGCAAGATATCGCGTAGTTGGGACAAAGGAAGAGGTCTTCTTTGTCGAATAGCCCGTTCCAGCGTATCCCACACATTTTCAATAGGATTGAGATCAAGTGAATGTGGAGACCAGGAAAGATGGTGGAAATCTGTCTCATGTTTTCAGAACCATTCCTGACTCGGTATCTAACTAGAAGGTATGGTCAACGGTGGATAGGTAGAGATGGGCCTGTAATGTGGCCTCCCAGATCACGGGACTTAAATCCTATGGATTTTTATATCTGGGGTCATGTAAAAAGCTTGGTGTACACTTCTGACATTAACACAGTTGAGGAATTGTAGCGTCGGGTTGAAGGAGTCTTTCAGCAAATCAGAAATGACCCAGTAATGCCCGAGAGAATTCGCAACTCAACGTAGAGAAGACTACAAAACTGCGTACGGATGCAAGGACAGCATTTTGAACACCTTTTGTAACATCCTGTAACATGTAAAATTCGTAAAATCCTGTGGTATTGAAACCAAAAATTAAAAATGTATTATCTTATGTTCACCCTTCCAAAGGATTCACAGCGTTTTGCTAAACTAGTTCTCCCATAGTCAGTGGCGAATCTTAACAGAAAATGTGCATTATCTCGAAAACGGTTCATTTGCAGCCCGATGTTCACTGGGACTTTTTTGCTTATTTTAGTTTGTACTTTTCACCTTTAAATTATTGACCACCATTTTTGAAACACACTGTATATTATGCTTTTATTTATTGACAGGAGTGAGATCTTTTTCAGGGCAAGCTTGATGGCGTGGAACTCCGCAGTATAACTGCTGAATTCGCCCGGAAGGGACACTTCCCGAAAACAACTGTCTCAGTTGTTTTCGGGAAGACCCCAGCTGTACCTACTTGATTGTCAGACTTTGAACCATCAGTGTAAATCTTGGCAAAGTGGGGATACTTTTGTGTGTAAGCAAAATGTAGTCGTTGGATATTAATATTGCTATACAAACTTTACCCTATTGCTGAAAGTATTCATCAGAAGAAAGTGTGAAGTTAGTCCACGGGAGATTCGGATCTTTTAATTCTCTGAGGATTTATCGAGTTTAATGTTCAAACTTTCTGATAGATTCTGTAGTCTGCTAGGCTGAATTGTTCTGGGTTTATTTGCATATTTTGAAATCGACCCGAGGTCGATTTTCTGTTTTTCTGGATTAAAAATCAGAGTTTCTGGGAGAAAACAGCATGCTACCCTCGACTGATTTTGACTTACTCAGCCACGTTATGAAAGTGGCCCATAAAAATTCCTCACATAATCGACGGGGCTCGAACTCGGATCTTTTCCACTCGGTGTAGGAGGAAGTCGATCCTACCAACTGTGCTACCCACAAGTCTGCGCGTGTAGCACAGTGGTATCGTTACCGTCCTTCCCATACCGGGTGGAAAAGACCCAGGTTCGAATCTCTTCGATGACGCGAGGAACGTTAATGGGCTTTTTTCACTCCGTGGCTGAGTTAGTCGGTCTCAGACGTAGGTAGCAAGGTTATTCGTCCAGAAAAACAGGCAAATCGCCCATAGAACACACGCATTAACAGGTATAAGACACACAGCATGGCAGATGAATCTAAATATTCGGGTGGACTAATGTAATAGTTTTTTTTTTTTTTTTTTTTTGTGTGAAATGAACGGATTGAACATTGTAACTGACTTGTTTTTGCTCATTTTGGATTATAGAATAGAAGCCAGAGATTAATATTATTACATATTAATAATATTAAATAAAACAGATATTAATGAAGGGAACAACAAATTATTTTACTTACAGTCGCTACTGAAATCATATTTAGAATGGCATGAACTATCTTGGGTTACTGTGATCGACTCTGATTTTTCTCGATCGTCATATCTGTAGAAAAGATGAAGAACATACTCAGTTATATAAAGGATGTGTCAACTAAAAGGCAATGGAGTTTGGCTCGGTTTTGGTTTTTATGACACATGGGCGACTAAGACCAATATTTAAATAAGACACAGGTTAAATAAACAATGATATATGAATATGTAGAAATTGTTAAAAGGTTAGTAAATTTAGATAAAAATAAAATCTGACAAAACAGATATACATGATGGGTATTAAAAAAACATTTATATACGTATATAAAGGTTTGTAGTTTTTAAAAAGTTAAAAATTGCGGACATACCTTCTTTGTTAAATATTATTACATATTAATAATATTAAATAAAGCAGATATTAATGAAGGGAACAACAAATTCTTTATGGCTCAGTCAGATTGTTAAAAGCGCCAAAACGTAAACGGCGTGCATTTCAAAATCAATAATTACATGTTTCAATGTTAAAATGGTGTCATGATGCTTTCAAATAGGATAGTCATCATAAATGCTATCGTCATCACAGTGGTATCGTCACCGTCTTTCCCCCACCAGGTGGAAAAGGCCCGAGTTCGAATCCCGTCGATGACGCGAGGAATTTTAATGGGCTTTTTCATTCAGTGGCTGAGTTAGTCGGTCTCAAGCGTAGATAGCAAGGTTTTTCCCCCCAGAAACTGGGGTTTTTCGTCCAGCAAACAGACAACTCGATCATAGAACACACGCAATTAACAGACATAAGCAGATGAATTTAATTATTCGGGTGGCCTAAATATAATAGTTTAGTAACAGACACAGTACACTGATGCCTTATAGCCTTTGTTGCTTCAGAATTTTACACGAGCACTTTACTGAGCATTACACTCAATATAGCACGATCGTAATCGAGTGAGAGGAGTTTATACTCACACCCGTGTTGAAATCCACAGGACACCACGAAATGCAGTAATTTTTGATTACTTCTTTCTTATAAACACTCCTGAGTAGCGGTCCCGGAGTACAAACAAAATTTATGTTATAAATTAAGAGTTGACTTACACGAATTCTTCAATGGTTCCGCTTCCGCTTGGCTGTATGTTGACATTTATATTGGAACACAAATGAAACTTCTCGCTGTTACCGACTATGTACCACACTCCATTCATCTGTTAAAAAAAAAGGGAGAAGATTATTTCGAAATAAATGCATACAATATAGGTGCAAACATTAATATGATTACAGTATTAGTATCAGCCATACGGTGCGAGCAAGACAGAAACTCTGCCTGCATCGGTCACATACCCACACACACACACACAACTCTTTCTTTCCCTCGCTATATCCCTCCTCTCATAGGTACCAACACGGTTTGGTTAAGCTATCATAGAGGCTTCTTATTAAAAATAAGCCTCTTTGGTAGGTATAAAACTATAAAACCCCTCTGGATAAAGGAAAGGGAAAATTTCCAGAACCAGTTCTATAAGTCTATAGCTGTCCCCTTCGCTTAGTCTTAGCCTTCGAATCTAACATAACGTAACAACAGCAAAAATGGTTCTTTCATTCATTTATTTCACTGTTTCCTTTGAAAACCATAAAAACCTCAATATAGTCAGCTCTAAAAGGTACCTAGTTACGAACTAAGATGTGTACAGTGGAAGAAATACGTCACTTCATCAGCACACAGAAAAATCGACCTCAGAATACACTCAATTTACAGACTATATACACGAGCAACATGGCCTTAGTCGCTGATGCTCCTAAAAACCTAAAAACAACGACAAAATAGATCATAAGAAAGCGTTTAAGATACTGAAAAATCATTTTTTCGTTGACGTAATGGTAATATCCTAAATCGCAAATATCTCCTCTCCCCCACTAGTACCGATGATATTCTCGTCAAAGCAACAACACGCATTCCTCAGAGAGGTGTGCTCTCCAGTACTATATTTTCAGCATCTCTACAACCGCTTCTGCAAAACAATCCAAATCTACTGACATATGCCGATGATTTAAAGCTATTTATTAATTTCAAAGCCTGTGATGATATTCGCAAAGTTAGCCATGATGCGAATTTACAGATGGATGAAATCATCAAGTATCTGAGAGATCTCAATCTGACTATCAACAATACAAACAAATCTTCTCAAATAACTTGTTTCTTACAGAGACAACCAAACCATATAGAAATTAAAATTGTAGATGCGTCAATTCCAAATGTCTATGCACACAAAGACCTAGGAGTAGTTTTTGACAAAAATCTTTCTTTTAATTCTCACTATTTATATATTGCTCCTCAAAAAATTCAAAAAGAAAAATGGCTAATCAACCAAGAAACTGCAGCGATTCAAGGCAGAAGAACAGTCAAAAATCATTTTCAAAGATGCATCTTCCCATACTGTTTTATGCTTCTGATATCTGGTCTGGTGCTTCTCAAGTTATCGTCAGGAAATTCCTTGCCTTAGAGTATTGGGTTCTTAGATGGCTGGACAGCAAACTTCGTTTTCCCCATACAATATCCAGGCAACAGCTTTATGAAAACATAAACACAAAGCTTCTCCAACAGATGATCAACGAGTCTGGAGTCATCCTTCTTGCAAAGTTAATTACTTCTGTAAGCAATTCACCAAACGTAGCTAACATAATAGCAGCTCTCAACACAGAAAATTCAGGAAACCAACGACAATTCAAATCCAACCTCTCCAGACTCAAACACATGGACAGAATATTCCTCAATGAATCCCTTCACCTCATAAATCTTCACTACATTGATTGAAAAAGATTACTCAACTCTAAAGACTGCAGGATTCAGATTTCCAATCAGATGAAGGGATTAAAACATCAACTTCCTCCAACCCAGTAATTATCAACTGAAAGCCAAATATACTGTACCGCGAAGTGTTTTATTCATAAACGAGTATAATTCTTAATCATTGTTTGTGTATAGATGAATACTGCTATGTATTTCAATTATTTATATTTTATTTCTTTTGTACCAAATTATCTGTCCCTAGCCATATGTTGTGATGGGCTTGCTGTATTGCAATAAATGAATATTTTTTATAATAGAAGTATTCCATCATCAGTCACCGTTCTGGAGATCTCACCAACCTTCGTTAAAAAGATCTAAAAGGCAGACAACGCAAGTTGCTTGACTTTTGAACCTTTTTAATAAAGAGATCAATCAAAGAAGAGATCTTTGCAAAGTCTTTCATTGAAGAGAAATTGTTGAGATCTTTCCAGTGTCTTTTTTTTTCAGGTGTAACTAACCATGCTTGGACAGAATAATTGCTTTACTTAGCGGAATTACAATCTCTTTTACTTGCACAAGCAATTATTTGAGAAATCATAGCGAGGATTCTCTCTCTTTTGAGCCTAATTCTCTGCACAGAGAACTTCATGTCTGCTGGATCGTAATCACCCAAAACTGTTTTTAAGTTATAGTTTTTGTGCTGATTTCAAATTAGTTTTTGTTCATCACCCACAGTTTTAACGTGTTTGGAAATACAGGCACTAAAACCCGATTTTTTAGAAAGATGAACTTGTTATCTTTAATTGAATTAGAATGTAGTTCCTGATGATTTCTTGTTGTCTTTCGTCTATGGAAAATCTCTTTTCAGCGTCCAACAGAAAGCAGCCAGCATGTTTGGACTCCACTTGCCCTGGTACCTCTTTTCCTTTGCGAAAATAGCTTGATGGAAATTCTCCCGTGCTCCTCTCTTCTCCTATATTTTCTGGGAAGAAGTCCAAATGTGAATCTGAGAAATAAATCTTAAGGGACATATTGCACTTATAACTTCATAGGTCTTGGAAGCTCATTAACTATCTCTTGGTAATTTTTCAGCCTCGAAATTTCCTAAAAAATTTTCAATAACTTTTTAAGTGAGTTCCATGCAGTTCGTTCAACTTCATTTAACTGTTCTTCAGAATGTTCATCTCTCATCAGTTTTCTTATTTTTGGTCCCACAAACATTCCCTCTTTGATTTCTCTTTCTCGCTGACTCCAGTAAATTCCTCTTTCGGGTAGAGAAAACCTGCTCCATTTCGATCCATTGCTTTGACAAAATTTTCATTAAACCAAATTTAATAGGCAATGGCGGTTATAAAACTTTATCAAGAGTAACCAATGGTTTGCTTGCAACATTTTCCCTTTTAGAAACAGCTTTTCGAGCCTTCCCAAATTTTAATTGACGTCACTTCCTATTAGGTGGTTGTTAGATTTTAAATTACGCAAATGACGTTACTTCCTAAATGGCGCTAACGACGCTAACTCAGTAACTAACGTTGATTCGGTAGAGTAAGCAGCGAGTAGTAATATTATGCAAGAATAAAATGTAGACTTTAATAAAAAAATTGAATTAAGATTTTAACCCCACACCCTCCTACCTTTTACTAGTTTGTAAATAAGCTATTGACCATTAGGATAGTTATCTGCGTATATTCTGGAATTAATGCAACATATTTTTTTGCAATATCACCAGTTATCGTTTGGGATTGACAAATCACACCAAATTTAACTTTTTATTAAAATAATATAACAGCCTTTTCTATAAATATTACCAGTAATCGTTGATACCAGTCTTTTCTAGAGTTCAATGTAACATAAGTTACTTGAAAAACTACCAAAAAAAGGAAGTTTTTTGTAGTGGTACAAAAAGCGGTAAATGTACGATAAATGTACCAAAACGTTACTTATCTACAAAATAAACACGGAAGTTTGGTTATTACCAAACTTCAACTACTATTTTTACAAACTGTATAAATATCCTGAAGAACACTAAAATATGAAACTGAAAATATAAAATCAGAACACCGAAAATGTAAAATCACCAACGATTTAAACAATATTGGTTATTTATTACCTTGCTGCTGTCGAAGTCTGGGATGCAATCATCTCTCAATGTACAATTCTTATATTTATCGGTTGCGTACACGACATTAAGCAACAGAAAATGAAGCGCAAGTAAAACAAACATCTTCAAATTGCTTGCAAACTGTCTTCGAAGTCTGTTCCTGGATTGAGATGGTTGAACGAGTAGAGCGCAATTTGATTGCTATTATATAGTCTGAGCCTGCATTAAATTCAAGGATATGATGTAAGACGGCACATACAGGAAATATAACGTGACGTTTTTGGAACACATGCTATTCGAAATCTCAAAGGAACTGCCAGATGTAACGATAGGGAGACTGTTAATTTAGGAGCTAATTTAGGAGCATTAGCAACTAAGGCCATATTGCTCTGGGGATATGCTGTAGTCATTCCCTGACCTTTCCGCATCCTCCGTATTTGGTGATCACGGGCTCGAACCCCGGTCTAATCAAGAAGTGTATGCTACGCACTGCTGCTCCTGCCCACCTGCAGCCGCCTGATAGGGAGACAAAATGCAGAGAACGTATTCTGCCAGTAATTAAACGAAAGCACGAAACAGGATCAATTTGATGGTATAATATCGAATGGACCACTAGATTAACAGGGACAACTGTCAGAACTCATTAATTAAAAATATAAAATGAACACGCCCGTCCTTTCTGAAGTATAAATTTAGATGTTCATTAAATCTGGTTCTCTTACGCGAATACAGAAAGAAGAGAGGGATTCAGACAGGCCACTCCACTCGATCAAACGGGAAAAGTCATAGAAAGGCCAGCAGAAGTGTTGGCCTCTAACGTGTCCATTGTCCTTTATATATACTTTGTATATTCATTTTGTAATCAGTGAGCAACCAGCCAGTTATTCATTACTGGAACAAGTTGCCTTCGCAGGTAATTTGAGGCTGACAGTTTGAAGAAATTCAAAGATCAACTGGATAGTTACCTAGACTGAGCGAGCTTTATGGCAGTTAATTCAACAGTGTGATTAATGCATTCTGTGGGAAATGATACAGAAATGGTAATGTCAGAAAGTACTACTGCTGCACCTGTTCCACTCTCAGACTTGAATCCATCAGTATAAATTTTAGCGAAGCCTGGTTAATATTTTGCATGATTATGTATGAGTGAGATTGTTTTCCCCGTTGTTGGAAATGATGTTACAAGAGGTGATGTCAGACCATTGAGGATCGGGATCTCGGAGACATTATGGAAGTATATATACCAATCTTCTGCTAGTTCCTTTAATCTAAAACCATCAGGTCGAGTTCCCCGAGGGTTCTATAGTACACTGCTCTACAAAATTAACAGAACAAAATGTTTTTCTTCAAAATATTTTTGTGAACAGCGTCGACGAATGCAAGTAGTCAATATTAATCGATCTAGTACCTTATAGAGTCGCGCATTATGGAAATTATTCATGCCTATAAAAACACGAGTTGCGACCACATCACTCCATTCCCGTTATTTGGCTTGTTCAGTGGGATAGCCACATCTCCAGTGCTCAAGATGGCAAGTCATCGTATTTAGATTATTCTTTGAGATGGGGACCCGTTGGATGGCTAGAAGCCGGACAGTCCTAATGTTTCACGCAGTGTCGTCTCGGCACTATGGAAGCGGTTTAATGTACGCTTATAGCACAGTGGTATCGTCACCATCCTCTGCTGTGTATATGCTGCATTCAGGGGGAATCTGCTCGGATGTACTACAGTGAGAAAAGACAGCTTCAGATCCGAAGCATGATTCTGGCTTCGAGCCGTCTGTGTAAACTGTGAAGTCAGAATTTTCAGCTCGGTGTTGTGAGTAGAGCTGAAGGTAGTTAGTACGCCGAGTATTTGACTTCATCCAGTTTTTAAAAAGAGAATTCACGTGCTGGAGTTAGAGCATGCCAGGGTGAAAAAGGCTGGTTGAGTGACAGCGCAACCTTATCTACCGTGAAGTTCAGCTGTCTCAGTAGCTCTTGGACGGTTGGCAGTCTGACGCCTGTTAGCCGACCGGGCTAGCCGGGTGCCTGCTTGGCAACCCAAAGGTCGCGGGTTCGATTCCCGCTTCGGGCTTGGATCAAAGTACTGCAATGACGTTGGGAGGTGCATTATGGCCACAGAAGCCTATGCGCCAACAACTACCAAAAAAAAACATAAAATTATAATAAGAGGCCGCCGTAGCCGAGTGGTCAGGCGCGCGGGTGCATAAGTACACATGCCTTGAGTGGCCCGGGTTCAAGCCCGTGACTGCCGAATACGGTGCTGTTTCTTGTATTCTCTCTACCTTGTGAACTCCTCTGACCGTGTGGTCGTCCCGGAGTATAAACAGAAAATTTATTTATTTAAACAGATTTTCCCATCGTGGCTTAAAAATGGATGCCGCGTAGGATGGTCCGGCAGAGTGTTCAGCTTAAAAGCATACTGTAGGACAACTGTTTTGGTCGAAGCGACAAGGATGGTTCATTTGCTTTGATATACAGAATTTGCACTGGAGATGTTCTAACTGCACTAGTAACAAAGCGGATAGCCTGGTGGTGGATGGGATCAAGCCACCGAATGTTAAGGACAACCAACCAGGAAGTGATGGAGATGAGTTGAGTGACAGGATGTGTTGGAGTGGATTTTTTCTTAATAATAAAAACAGATGTGTTAGATGAGTGTGCCCAATTCTCAGTCTTGTCAATACCACTTCTCATCTGTTCCGTCTGAATCAAGAGAGTCACAACTTTGGATGTTCTTTTATCTGGTAAAGTTTGTTGGTGTTATTGCTTTACCAGATCTATGCTCAGTTATGGTAACGTGTCTTGTGAATTATAATCTTGAAATCCATAAATGAACCTGAAATTGTTGTGAGAGTGTGGAAATAGGTTCTTTAGCAGCAAGTTTGGCATTCTTATTTTCTGGAATTCCAGAATGTCCCGGGATCCAATAAAATATTACTGACTGTTTGGACTCTCTGCAGGAGAGTAACTGGTAGTGAATGGTTTTCGGTATTGGATGAAAGGAAGAGAAATTTTCTTTATGGCAAAGACCGCACTGAGAGAGTCAGTATAGATTATTGCACATGAAATGGAAAATTCAACAATAAGGTCAAGTGCTTTATGGCATATAGTCCGGTAGTAAAGATGCTGCATTCAGGTAGTAATGAAGCGGTAATAATGAATTAAGGAAGGACTGCCGCAGCATCTACAGCGTTGTCAGCTTTTGATCCGTCTGTGTATATTGTACAGGCATTGAAGTTTAGGACAACATGAGCTGCATGGAACTGTCTGATAATGGAGACAGATAAAAAAAAAATCTTACCCCATTGGTGAAAGTAGTCATCATGAGAAGCAGGAGCATGAAACCAGGGTAGAATAGGAAGACTGGTGTCCTGAGAAATTTTACTTAAATCAATATTCCAAGTTTGAAGGATTTCTCTTATTCAGAGTGTTGCAGGTCGGTTTTCATTTGGCTTATTATCATAAAAGGAATCTCGACGGGTATTATACATATACTCAAAAGAAGGATGTGACTCGGGATCTTGGCTGCATAGTGAGGCTGCTATATTATTCTTTGAAGGTGTATTGGAAAATCATACGCTTCAACGTAAAAGCTGTGGACTGGAAGAGCATTGTGTTGGATGACATTTAGCCGTTCTAATGTGCTTCTCCTAGCCGAGTCGTATACCTGGGAACTGTAATTTAAGAGTGAACAGATCAGAGACTTGTAACCGTGAAGTAAGGAGTACCAATCAGCTTCCCATGGCATGGCCGAGACTGACCGAAGTATGTTCAACACTTTTAGACAGGTTATTCGTAGATATGTGCTTGGAAATTGGGCTTAATCTCTAATATCAGGACCAGATCTCTGATGCTGTTTACTAGCAGTATCGGATTATTGTTAAGTTGTAGTTCATGATAGGGGGTGGAGAGCACATCGCTTAAAAAGTGATTGGTGATAGATTTCTGTGCAGCTAGTCGATATAAGTTACGTGAGGTCCAGATTCAATTCTGTTTATGGCAAGTTACAGTTGATGTTCAATAATATTCATGCTTTGCGACTACTGGAGAGGGTCAGGTCATCCACATACATGTGAGCCTCAACAGTTTTGGGGATGTCTCGTGTCATAGAAGATAATTGCGAATAACGTTGCCCTGAGTATAGATCCTTGTGGTACTCCTTCTTCCTGAACATGGGATGTAGACAGTACGTTATGATAGCGGACGTGAAAAGAGCCTAGACGAAGAAAATTCTAAATTATCTGAGGGAGATGACCTCTTATTCCTAGATGATAAAGGTTCGTAATAATACCATGTCGCCAGGTACTATCAAATACCTTTTCGACATCTAAATTGACCATAACTGGAAGTTGTTCCATGACAAAGGCATTGCGAATATTAGATTCATCTTTGATGAGTACATCTAGAGTGGATCTGTTCTTACGAAAGCCGTACTGATGATCTGATAAAAGATTTTCTTATTCTAGGATCCATGTAAGCCTCGTATGTACCATTCTCTCAAACATTTTTCCCATGAGGTTTGTGAGAGATATTGGTCTATAATTGTGAACGCAGGAAGGGAATTTGCCTAGTTTTAATATGGCAATTATAAAAGAATTGCGCCAGAAAGAGAATAAATATTTCTTAGAAGATTCGGTTATAGAAGATCAGATGAGCTTACAGAAGATAAGTTTTCTTCAAGTAATTGTTTTAGCATAATTAATGAACGTCATTTGGGGCTGGCAGCACTATTGGAAGATTTATTTAAGGATTCCTTAAGTTCTGTTAAATTGAACGGTTCATTATAAGGAAATAAGAGATCTGTGGTGAAGTTAAATTTGTGACGTTCTGCATCTGCCTTGATGCGCTGAAAGGAGACAGAGTAGGAAGCAGATAATGATTCTTCTAACGCATTGGCCATTTCCTCAGATGAAGACAGGGATATTCAGGGATATTCAGGGATATTCATGTGTTGTTGTGGCGGATCCCAGGGTTTCCCCCATAAGCCGCTATTGTACTTCTTGTGTTGAAGCTTATGCCAAAACCGGCCAATTGTATGTAGCGTGTTGGTCGTGTAAGTGTTATGATGTGTTCTGTTGTTATGTTATCGGCCGGTGCCTGGCTCTTAGCAGATAAGAAGCAGTAACACCTGGTCACTACGTCTCACCCCCCATCCCCGCCACGTGGAGGCGGCCAGGATCAATTATCTCCTGCTGGGCAAGCCCAGGGCATAACACCTGAGAGTGCCCGAAAAAGAGAGTGAAGTGGAAAAAGAGGAATACAGAGGGAGAAGTTTGGGATCTGGGGAGGTAAATGGATAGAATAGAGGAGAATCAACAGAGGGACTCTCCAATAGTTAGAAGTGAGAAGAAGTTAAGCAAGAATAAAGTAGGAAGAAGTGGAGAAGTGGACTAACTTCTCTAACCATGGAGACCTATCTCATGGAAAATCCCATCCTAGGAACTAGGATCAGCAAAACATCTTAATTACAGTTTGCCTAACCCCTTGTAGGCAGAATGTCTTCAGTTGTTGAAGAAATGATTGATCTTCTAAAAAAAAAAAAAAAAAAAAAAACCACACAGTGAAAGCAAATTCCACGAATTCTGAAAAGCTCCACAGAAAGACACTATGTGCAATATGTACAATATCCTCTTCTTCAGGAACACAGCAGAATATACACTATGTACAGATTCGTCCAATGTAATGCCATAACCTGGCCCAATAAATAAAATGTTTCAGGGTTAACGCAAAAGTAATATACATGTCCAAATCCTAGATGAGATCACATTAGGCAGGGTTCAAAGTTATGTTTTAAAAAGTTCTTGCCTAAATACAATTTGTGTGTGGTATTCACTCACAAAGTAATATTAATTCCAAAAAATCTATGAAACGCTAAAGGCCAAATAGTATCTCGATGAGTAGAGCAAAATTCCTTATACAGTAAAAACCTATTCTGCAGAAAATAGTTTCACATCAAGAACAAGTCTATTATAAAATCCAGGAAAGTATAGTGTGGCACTTTATGATATAATCAGTTGCAAATATAGAATCCAATCAAAAATGAGAGATATTTCTTTCCTAATCCAATAAAGGATCCAAGAACTCGTAGGAACAGTAAAACTAGGACCTAATTTCGGTTCTTCTTTTAAATGCACGAGAAGCAAACACATTCATAGCATTAAAAGCTGTCTGAGACTCAACCAGAATTTTATTGTTGCTGGAGTCCAAGTTAGGAACTACACTAAGTAGGTCACGTCGAAGATCGTTATAATAATGACATTGATGAAGAATATGGTTAACAGTTTCTTCCTGGCCACACAAACAAGATGTTGTTGGTGAAAGTCCCAGTTTGTGAAGTTTACTATTTATACTTCCGTGGCCAGTTAATATAAACATACCATATAAGCCCGGCGAAAACCACTTTAACTCCTCCTTTTTAATTTCACTTGCTACAGGCAGAAAGTCCCTTGTGACTGCACCAATATCAGATGAAGACCACTCTTGCTGCCATTTTGCAATAAAAATTTGCCTTAATCTTGTCAAGACAGTTCTTTCCCATTACAGCAAAGTATTGGAGAGGGTGGTTGAAAGAATTTTTCATTTAGCGCTTGTATTATTCTCCAGATGAGCCGCGGATCAGTGTCTTTGGTTATAGTTGAGTAAAATGCGACTAAGGAGTCACGTTTGGCTTTTCATCTAATCAGTCTTGCTTTGGCTTTAAGTCTTATATATTCGAATAAATTGTTGGTGGTAGAAAACTTGCGGAAGTTGTTCCAGGCGCAGTTTTTCTTATGTTTGCCATCAGAGCAATCTGTATTCCACCAGTTGTTATTGTAGGAGCACTTGTGAGGTTAATATCTGATTGGTAATGTATGTAGTTTCATCGTCAATAGGTTGTTGTTGAACATAACTCCTGTCTAACTAAACTTGGGTGGAGTAGCTGTTCCAGTTTGCCTTCTTGAACTTCCATTTGGATTATTGCTCGAGAGTTGGAGTTACCTGTGTTTGTAACGTGCAAAGGTTTGGAGAGTGATCGCTGTTTAGAGGATCGTTTATCGCTGACCATGTCATACTTGGAAAAAATGATGGTGAATAGAGTGATAAGTCTATTGCAGAGGTATATTCTTATAGGTAGGTGAATATAAGTGGGAGATCCAGAGTTGTATAGTTAGACGTTATTATTCATGAATGTTTCAATCAATTTGCCTCTTGTGTCAATCGCAGACGACCTCTGTAATGAATCGTGGTCATAGAAATTGCATAATAAGACTATCGAGTTCTGCATTGGAAACTGGTTGAGAGGGTGGAACCCCTCGACGTGGGCACCTGTACGTGGTGAGGGGACCTCCCAGTGACGCTGCTGGACTTCCAGACTAGCATCACTGGGATCCAACGCCCACAGCCAAGGTTCCAGGCTTACATCAATGGAATCCGGCGTGTTTGCCGTGCGCTGCGACCCGTGGAAATTCGGAAAGGGGGATCCTGGTGGTTGAGGGGCCCAGCTTCAATACACCACTTTGGCCCCTGCTTCGACAAGACGGGTGGTCCTGGAAGGCCCGGCTAGTATCAATCGGCTAGTAGGCTCGCCTGCGAGGGTCAACCGTGTCAATGCCACGCCCCTACCCTCATGGTCCGAGGGACAGGATTCAGGCTGGCGGCGGTGCGGGTATAGTGTCTGGGTAGCCCTGGCGTCCCACTCCCGAGCGCATTTATTGCATGCCGGGTAGTGGGCGTCCCTTTGGGCTCCGTGGTGGGTGGGGAGCCCGGGCACTGAACCATATAAAAAACTTCATGAATCCTGATAAACTTACTTCTTCAGGGGCCCCAACCCGGTCCCTATCTGAAAATACAGACTTAGAGGCAGATAGCGTTATTGCTAATAAGAGGCAGCGAACTGAAACATCATCAGGGCCTGTCCCAAGATTTTTAATTATACACTCTACCACCGAAAAACCGATTGGTAAAATGTCGCCCTTCTTCATACAGAAAGGGTTAGATGGGTTAGTAGGTTCACCCAAATCAGTTAAGAGGCTCCGTTCTGGAGACCTTTTAATTGAATCTAAAAATGACAGGCAATCTGAACATCTACTCCGAGTAACATCAATCGGAGGAATCCCTATAACTGTGACACCACACAGAACACTCAATTCATCGAGAGATGTCATTTCAGAGTGGGACCTTCTCGACGTAACCGAGGAGGAAATCTGCTCTGAATTAAAACCCCAGGGAGTAATTGCCGTCAAGAGAATTACTGCGCGAAGGGATGGAAAAATTGTTAAAACCAGGAGCGTTATCCTGACTTTTAACTCTCCAAAACCTCCTGATGAGATTAAAGCTGGATACATCAACTGTTCAGTGCGTCCATACGTTCCGAACCCTTTACGGTGTTTTAAATGCCAGAAGTATGGACATTCTCAAATGGCCTGCCGTGGAGTCCTTGCATGCGCTCGATGCGGTGCAAAGGACCACGAAACAACAGCATGTTCAGCCGCAAAACCCACCTGTATTAACTGTGAAGGCGAACACCCGGCCTACTCACGAGCATGCCAGAGGTGGAAAGAAGAAAAAGAGATTCAACGGCTGAAGGCAGAGCTTAACATATCATACCAGGAGGCAAGGAAATCGGTGAAACCCCTGAATATCCACAAAGCTACCTACGCCCAGAAGGTAGCAGGGAGATGTTCTGTCGGAACTCAGACGGACATGACCATTCCTCCAAAGGAGTCTTTCACTCCCATCGCGCGGTATCTATTAAGTTCTCAAAAACCTACACAAAAGGACCAATCAGCTGCCACTCCTATATCGGTACCTCCTAATGCTCCACAAATTACAAAGGTAGTTATGAAAGAAAAGAATAAGAAAGGGGAAGTCCCCCCTAGTACCCAAGAAAAGATGGATGTCGAGCAGAAGGAGGTACCCGAAGAGTCAGTCTTGGAACTCTTTGCGGAGGAGGAAATGGACACGGGACAGCGTCCATTCTTCCCCAAAAAAGACAAATCCAAGACTGATAAAAGTAAGCAATCAGCACCTCGGAAGCCGCCTGATGGACCCACCAAGCCAAAATAATGGCTAAATTCCTACAGTGGAATTGTCGTGGATTCCGGCGAAATATTGATGACATCAAGGCCCTCCTGCAAAAGCACGAGCCAGTTTGCTTTTGCTTGCAGGAGACATATCTAAAGGCAAATGACGATCCCACGATGCATAACACCACAATTTTTCGTAAGGATAGAATTGCGGATGGCCCTGTACATGGGGGAATGGCTATCCTTGTGGGTAACCAGACCCCAGTGCAGCCCTTGCTAATTACAACTAGCATAGAAGCTGTTGCAATTCGCTTTACGGTGGGATTTTTATTAACCGTCTGCTCTATCTATTTGCCACCTGGGACTGACATCTCCCAGGAAGACCTTGATGATCTTCTAACGCAGTTGCCTCCCCCTTTCTTACTTCTCGGGGATATGAATGGACATAACACCCTGTGGGGTAGTGCTAACATCAACGGAAGGGGACGAGTCATAGAGCGAATGCTCAATGACAATGACCTTTCCCTTCTAAATACTGGAACAAACACCTTCTTCCACATGCCTACTTCTTACTTCTTCCACATGCCTACTTCTTACTTCTCGGGGATATGAATGGACATAACACCCTGTGGGGTAGTGCTAACATCAACGGAAGGGGACGAGTCATAGAGCGAATGCTCAATGACAATGACCTTTCCCTTCTAAATACTGGAACAAACACCTTCTTCCACATGCCTACCCGTACTTTTTCTGCCATTGATCTCTCTATCTGCTCCCCTTCTCTACTCCCTTCACTCACTTGGGAAGTGGAGGAGAATCCATACGGAAGCGATCACTTCCCCGTGATATCCTTGTTACACAGTGGGAGACCATGTGTTCCTTTTAGGTTACCACGGTGGAAGATTGATCAGGCTGACTGGACTGCCTTCAAAAATCAGGCAAATTTCGATCTTAGCACAGTCAGTCAAGAGTCTATCAATGATGCAGTTAAGTACATCACAGAAAATATTGTCCAAGCAGCTGCGAATGCTGTTCCAAAAACATCTGCCCGGTTTCCACCATTTCCTAAACCTTGGTGGAATTCACAATGCACAGCAGCAAAAAAGGCTCAAAACAAAGCGTGGGGGATATTTCGCCGATATCCTACCACGAACAACCTTATAGCCTTCAAACGTGCACGAGCCAAAGCACGCTACATCCGTCGTCAGAGTCAAAAGGAATCGTGGATCCGTTTTACATCATCTATTAACCAGTCTACCAACTCTAAGGTAGTCTGGGATAAAATTCGGAAAATGAAGGGGAAATATTCATCCCACCCTTCTTCAATCCTAGATTATAATGGATGCGCTATTGCAGATCCAACTGCAATAGCTAATTCTCTTGGGGAAACATTCTCTAACATCTCTGCAACATCTTCGTATTCCCCAGAGTTCCTGGTCCTGAAATATAAAATCGAAAAACAGGCACTTAGCTTTAAATCTAAGAGCTTTTATCCCTACAACGGGGATTTCACTATTCAGGAATTGGAAAGAGCCCTCGCTCTTTCCAAAGCAAGTGCCGTTGGACCAGATGGCATCCATTATGAAATGATTAAACATCTTTCACCAAAATCTATGGATTGTCTGCTCCTTCTGTATAACAGAATCTTTACTGAAGGGCAGTTTCCGGACTCCTGGCGAAAGGCAATCGTTCTTGCCTTTCCTAAGCCAGGAAAGGATCCAAAAGTCACCACCAATTATCGTCCTATTGCTCTGACTAGCTGTCTGTGCAAAATCCTGGAGAGAATGGTTAATTCTCGTTTAATATGGTATCTCGAATCAAATGACCTTCTCTCCAACATCCAGTGCGGCTTCCGAAGGAACCGGTCCACTTTGGACCATCTTATTAGATTGGAAGCATCCATCCGGGATGCTTTCCTAAAACGCGAACACTTGGCGTCGGTGTTCTTTGACATGGAGAAAGCGTATGACATAACTTGGAGATTTGGCATTTTAAAAGATTTACATAGCCTAGGCCTAAGAGGGCATCTGCCCTTTTTTATTCAAAACTTTTTAGCCAATCGATCGTTCCATGTTCGTGTGGGATCCTCACTCTCTCGCTCCTTTAGCCAAGAGGAGGGAGTACCACAAGGATCAGTACTAAGTGTCACGCTTTTTGCCATCAAAATAAATTCCATCACAGAACAACTTCCTCCAACTGTAAACAGTGCCCTCTATGTTGATGACTTTAGCATTTTTTGTCAGTCGTGCAACATGAGGGTTATTGAAAGACAACTGCAGAAAGCCATTGATAATCTGAATGTCTGGGCACTTTCTAATGGCTTCAGGTTCTCGCCGGAGAAGACCGTTTGCGTACACTTTTGTCGCAAGCGTAATCTTCATCCTGAACTTGAATTAAGGCTCGGACAAAATGCTATTCCAGCAGCAGCGAACACAAAATTCTTGGGACTCATATTCGATAAAAAACTGACCTTCTTGGATCATATTCGTCAACTCCGCACAAAGTGCACACGTGGGCTTAATATTCTCCGCTCGCTCTCCTCTACATCTTGGGGAGCAGACAGATGCACCCTTCTTCGGCTTTACCGTGCACTTGTGCGATCCAAAGTAGATTATGGGTCCCAGGTATATTCCTCAGCCAGAGACAGTGTCCTGCGATGGCTGGACCCCGTCCATCATCAGGCCCTACGTATCGCTACTGGAGCATATCGCACATCTCCTGTCCAGAGCTTATACGTCGAAGCAAACGAACCACCGTTATCGCTTCGACGTAAGCAGTTGTCTTTAAAGTATGCTTTAAAACTGAAATCCCTGCCAGACCATCCTACGTGGCCATTCGTTTTTGAGCCACGATGGGAAAATTTATACAATACTCGAAAGACTGCCAATCGTCCTTTTGGCATTCGTTTCCAAGAGCTACTCAAAGAACTTAATATCAAGGTAGACAAGGTTGCCCAAACATCAAAGCAACCCTTTCCACCCTGGCATGCTCGTGTCCCGGCATGCGACTTGTCGCTTAGAAACTGGGGAAAGTCGGACACTCCATCATGTGTCTACCTGCAGCTTCATTCAGCACACCGAACTGAATATTCCGACTTCGCGCCAGTCTACACAGACGGTTCGAAGTCGGAATCATATGTGGGATCTGCTGCTGTCTTTACAGACAGCACTATATCAGAGCAGATTTCCTCTGAATGCAGCATATTTACTGCAGAGCTGCACGCTGTAGAGTTAGCCTTGGATCACATTAGTGAATGCCAATTCCAACGGTTCATTTTATATTCCGACTCTCTTAGCATGTTACAGGCTTTAATATCTGTGAGATATAATCCTCATCCAGTTCTGTCTAGCATTCAGCAGAAGATTCACGTTCTCCATGAACGCGAATATGATATCCGCTTCTGCTGGATTCCCAGCCACATTGGGATTAGGGGAAATGATTTGGCTGACGCCGCAGCCAAATCAGCAATTCCCAATAATAACCGCTGCCTGTTAGTCCCCTATACAGACTACAGGCTAATAGTACATCAAAAGATACATTCCCAATGGCAGGATTCGTGGAATAGACAGACTGCGAATAAATTATATCGTATAAAGCCTGTAATTGAACCGTGGCAGTCTAGTCTGCGCAGGAATCGTAAGGAGGAAGTTGTTCTTGCCCGGACCCGCATAGGACACAGTCATTTGACTCATTCGTTTTTGCTGAGGGCTGATGACCCTCCTATGTGTGAGTCCTGTGGCATAGTTTTAACTATCAGACACCTTTTAATTGACTGTCCAGATTTTACCAATATCCGTTTTACCGCTTTTAACCATCTGACTGAGCCGTATACACTCAGTCAGATTTTATCTGACAATGACAATGTGTCTGCTGTTTTTAGCTTTTTTAAATCAATAAAGGTTTTTACACGTATTTAAAATTTATACGTTATTGTTATTTCTTTTATTGATAAGCTTTTATTATATATCTGGACATGGTGACCTAATTACTTAGTCACTGAAAGGATATATGTTTAAATTTTTTATATATTACCTGGTCTTGGCGCATTATAGCCTTAGATGCTAATGCGCCAATAAAATCTAAACAAACAAACAAAGAGAGGGTGGAATATATATGGAATATAGTGTTATTAATATATATCGATCGAAATACGTACTGTCACAGCTTCTAGACTAGTCTAACTGAATGATCCTGAAATCATTATGAGTTGAAGATGTCTTGAAAGCGCCAAGAGCAGTGCGTAATGCATTGTGTTGTATGGGATCGAACCAGAATAGAACACTCCTTCGGGCAGAATCATAGAAGGAGCACCATAATTCAAAAGCGATATAATCAATAAACGAAGCAAAGGGGTACAATCTGCTCCTCAAACAGGACAGATAAAGCATAAAGGAGGATATATAGTAGAATGTGAAAAGGATAAGACTTATCCGGGGAAAGATTAAAAATTCCATGTTAAAGGAAAGGTAGAACAGAGGGAAGGAAATTTATGCCCAGTTCTACCCTCATTTTCTTAGAATGAATTCTTGGTGAACTTATGAGCATGAATGGCTTTACCAAGACTAGAAATGGGTTTTAAGAAACCCTTGGCCTTCTGGCTGTGAGGTGCTTATACAACAGTAGTGTTCATTTTTCCCGTTGTACAATAAACAGTACTTTTATAAAGTAGTATTTAATAGATCCGGTTTCAAATTGAAAACGAATTTTTCCAAATAATGATTAAAATGATTACGTTAAAATTTTTTAAAATTTTGGAAAACCGGTACATTTATGCGTCCAGGAAAGAATCTTACGTGGGGGGAGTGTAATTGAAAACCACATGTACTGAAAATTATAAGTCGGATTTAAAATCAGTTTCCTAGAGAGAAAGAGAGAGATTAATTCTGTTGTAGACAAGAGAACGTTCCATTTTGCATAATAATGAGCGCGAGAAAAGAATACGTCATTACACTGCTACTGTTCACGGAAATGGATAATAGCAGGAAAATGTTTTCAATTTTTTCAGGTGTTTTAACAGCTTTATCAGTTGGCAGTGACGTGATGATGATGGCATGATTCTTTAACACACCATATGCCACTAAAACTTATGCTGTTAAAATAACCCCCTTCCGGTTTATACACGAGTACTCCTACATTCCCCCTCAACGTGGGCACCTGTACGTGGTGAGGGGACCTCCCAGTGACGCTGCTGGGTTTCCAGATTAGCATCACTGGGATCTAACGCCCATACCTTGGTTTCAGGGTTACATCTTTGAAATCCGGCGTGTGCAGCCGTGCGCCGCGACCCGTGGAAGCGGAAAGGGGGATCCTGGTGGTTGAGGGGCCCAGCTTCAATACACCACTTTGGCCCCTGCTTCGACGAGACGGGTGGTCCCGGACCGGCTCGACTGGGATCAATCGGCGGGTGGTATTATACTGCTAGGGTCAACTGCGTTCCAATAAGTCTCCCTCCCTATGGTCCTGGGACGGGATAAAGACTTATTGGTAACGTGGGTATGGTGCTCTAAGCGAACTCGGCGTCCCATTCGTGTACGCAGTACCTGCTAGTTCACGAGTGGGCGTCCCCTCGTAGGGCTCCGTGGTGGGTGAGGTACTTAGGCATCAGACATTTTCTCTTTACTCATATGAGTAATTTAAATCTTTCTTCTGGGGCCCCAACAAGGCCCCTACCTAATCGAAATGATGACGCAGAAAACACCTCTGCAAAAAGAGCCAGGACTGAGGATACACCATCATCAGTGACACCGCTTTTCCTCATTCTCCATTCCACCGGAGAGCAGTCCATTGGGAAGATGTCACCCTTCTTTATCCAGAAAGGATTAGAAGGGTTGGCAGGTTCACCTAAAACTGTAAAGAGACTGCGTTCTGGCGACCTTTTGGTCGAAGCTTCTACCACCAAGCAAGCGGAAAAAATCATAAAGTCTACATCCATAGGGGGAATACCTATCGTCGTAACCCCTCACAAAACTTTAAATTCTTCACGTGGTGTCATATCAGAGTGGGACCTTCTTCATGTTTCTGAAGAAGAGATCTGCTCTGAATTAAAAGAACAAGGAGTGACAGCTGTCAAAAGAATATCAATGAGAAAGGATGGGAATCTCGTCCCTACCCGAGTTCTCATCCTAACGTTTAACACCCCACGGCCTCCAAGTTCCATCAAAGCAGGCTATCTAAACTGCCCAGTGAGGATTTATATCCCAAACCCACTGCGGTGTTTTAGATGCCAAAAATATGGCCACTCACAAACATCTTGTCGTGGTAACCCTGCCTGTGCTCGATGTGGTGTGAAAGACCACGAGAGCAAGGAATGTACAGCTCCAAAACCCACCTGTGTCAACTGCCAAGGTGAGCACCCCGCCTACTCAAGAGCATGCCAGCGGTGGAAGGACGAAAAAGAAATCCAAAAATTGAAAACAGAGCTGAATATTTCCTACCCAGAGGCCAGAAAACGTATCCAACCAGTAAATAGCGGGAAACCTTCATATGCCCAGAAGGTTTCTGCTAAGAGCACTATCGGGACACAAACTGAGATGACTATACCACCAAGAGAGTCATTCACCCCGATTGCACGCTATTTATTGAGTTCTCAAAAGCCCACCAAAAAAACACAGTCAGTTGCCACTCCTATATCCGTACCTCCTAGTGCTCCACCACTACCAAAACCAAGTGGTAAAGAGCCTCAAGTAACAACAGAAAGAATGGATGTAGAGAACAAGGAGGTACAGGATGAATCAGTCTTGGAACTCTTTGCGGAGGAGGAAATGGACACGGGACAGCGTCCATTCTTCCCCAAAAAAGACAAATCCAAGACTGATAAAAGTAAGCCCTCAGCACCTCGGAAGCCGCCTGATGGACCCACCAAGCCAAAATAATGGCTAAATTCCTACAATGGAATTGTCGTGGATTCCGGCGAAATACAGATGACATCAAGGCCCTCCTGCAAAAGCACGAGCCAGTTTGCTTTTGCTTGCAGGAGACTTATTTAAAGGCAAATGATGATCCCACCATGCATAACATCACAATCTTTCGTAAGGATAGAATTGCGGATGGTCCTGCCCATGGAGGAGTGGCTATCCTTGTGAATAATCAGACCGCAGTTCAGCCCTTGCTAATTACAACCAGCATAGAGGCTGTTGCAATTCGCCTTGCAGTGGGATTCCTATTAACGGTCTGCTCTATTTATTTGCCACCTGGGACTGACATCTCCCAGGAAGACCTTGATGATCTTGTAACGCAGTTGCCTCCCCCTTTCTTACTTCTTGGGGATTTTAATGGACATAACACCCTGTGGGGTAGTGTTAACATCAACGGAAGGGGACGAGTCATAGAGCGTATGCTCAATGACAATGACCTTTCCCTTCTGAATACTGGAAAAAACACCTTCTTCCACATGCCTACCCGTACTTTTTCTGCCATTGATCTCTCTATCTGCTCCCCTTCTCTACTCCCTTCACTCACTTGGGAAGTGGAGGAGAATCCATACGGAAGCGATCACTTCCCTGTGATAACCTTGTTACACAGTGGGAGACCATGTCTTCCTTTCAGGTTACCACGGTGGAAGATTGATCAGGCTGACTGGTTTGCCTTCCAAAATCAGGCAAATTTTGATCTCAGTACCGTCAGCCAAGAGCCTATCAATGAAGCAGTAACGTACATCACAGAAGCTATCGTCCAAGCAGCTGCGAATGCAGTTCCAAAAACATCTGCCCGGTTTCCACCATTTCCCAAACCTTGGTGGAATTCCCAATGCACAACAGCAAAAAGGGCCCAAAACAAAGCGTGGGGGATATTCCGCCGATATCCTACCACGACAAACCTTATGGCCTTTAAACGCGCACGAGCTAAAGCACGCTATACCCGCCGTCAGAGTCAAAAGGAATCGTGGATCCGTTTTACATCATCTATTAACCAGTCTACCAACTCTAAGGTAGTCTGGGATAAAATCCGGAAAATGAAGGGAAAATATACATCCCACCCTTCTTCAATCCTAGATTATAATGGATGCACTATTGCAGATCCAACTGCAATAGCCAATGCTCTTGGGGAAACATTCTCTAACATCTCCGCAACATCTTCCTATTCCCCAGAGTTCCTGGTCCTGAAATATAAAATCCAAAAACAGACACTTGACTTCAAGTCCAAGGGCCTCTATCCCTACAACGGGGAATTCACTAGAGAGGAACTGAAAAGAGCTCTCACTCTTTCCAAAGCAAGTGCTGTTGGACCAGATGGCATCCATTATGAAATGATTAAACATCTTTCATCAAAATCTATGGATTATCTGCTCCTTCTATATAACAGAATCTTTATTGAAGGGCAGTTTCCGGATTCCTGGTGCAAGGCAATCGTTCTTGCCTTTCCTAAGCCAGGAAAGGATCCAAAAATCACCACCAATTATCGTCCTATTGCTCTGACTAGCTGTCTGTGCAAAGTCCTGGAGAGAATGGTCAATTCTCGTTTAATATGGTATTTAGAATCAAATGACCTTCTCTCCAATATCCAGTGCGGCTTCCGAAGGAACCGGTCCACTCTGGACCATCTTATTAGACTGGAAACATCCATCCGGGATGCTTTCCTAAAACGCGAACACTTGGTGTCAGTGTTTTTTGACATGGAGAAAGCGTATGACACAGCTTGGAGATTTGGCATCTTAAAAGATCTGCATAGCCTGGGTCTCAGGGGACGACTCCCCATTTTTATTAAAAACTTTTTGGCCAACCGATCTTTCCAAGTTCGTGTGGGATCCTCACTCTCTCGTTCCTTTAGTCAAGAGGAGGGAGTACCACAGGGATCAGTTTTAAGTGTCACGCTTTTCGCCATCAAAATAAATTCCATCACAGGACAACTTCCTCCTACCGTAAACAGTGCCCTCTATGTTGATGACTTTAGCATATTTTGTCAGTCATGCAACATGAGGGTTATTGAAAGACAACTGCAAAAATCCATTGATCGCCTCAACTCCTGGGCACTTGCAAATGGCTTCAGGTTCTCGCCGGAGAAGACCGTTTGCGTACACTTTTGTCGCAAGCGTAATCTTCATCCTGAACCTGAATTAAGGCTCGGACAAAATGCTATTCCAGTAGCAGCGGACACAAAATTCTTGGGACTCGTATTTGATCAAAAGCTGACCTTTCTGCACCACATCCGTCAACTTCGCACAAAGTGCACACGCGGGCTTAATATTCTCCGCTCGCTCTCCTCTACATCTTGGGGAGCAGACCGTTGTACGCTTCTTCGGCTTTACCGTGCACTTGTGCGATCCAAACTTGATTATGGGTCCCAGGTATATTCTTCAGCCAGAGACAGTGCCCTTCGATGGCTGGATCCTGTCCATCACCAGGCTCTTCGTGTCGCTACTGGAGCATATCGCACATCTCCTGTCCAGAGTTTATACGTCGAAGCAAACGAACCACCGTTATCGCTTCGACGTAAGCAGTTGTCTTTAAACTATGCTCTAAAGCTGAAATCCCTGCCAGACCATCCTACGTGGACATCCGTTTTTGATCCACGTTGGGAAAACTTATATAATACCCGTCAGACTGCCAACCGACCTTTTGGCATTCGTGTCCAAGAGCTACTCAGAGAGTTTAACATCATGGTAGACAAGGTTGCACAAACACCAAAAGAAACTCTTCCACCCTGGCATGCTCATACTCCATCGTGCGACTTTTCCCTTAAGAAATGGGTAAAGTCTGAGACCTCATCATCTGTCTACCAGCAGCTCTTTTCTGCACATCGAGCTGAGAACTCCGACTTCCTGCCCGTCTACACAGACGGCTCGAAGTCTGAATCGTTCGTTGGATCTGCTGTTGTGTTCCCGGACACTATAATATCTCAGCAGATTCTTCCCGAATCCAGCATATACACTGCAGAGCTGCATGCTATAGAGTTAGCCTTGGATCACATTCGAATTTCTCAATGCCAAAGGTCAATAATATACTCTGATTCTTTGAGTGTATTACAGGCTTTATTATCTTTGAGACGCAGCTGTCATCCAGTTCTCTCTCGGGTTCAGCAGAAGATATATTCTCTTCATAAATATAAATTTGATATTCGCTTCTGCTGGATTCCTAGCCATATTGGGATAAAGGGAAATGATTTGGCTGACACTGCAGCCAAATCAGCAGCTCCCACTAACAATCGTTGCCTGTCAGTCCCCTATACAGACTACAGGCAAATAATACGAGAAAATATATATTCCCAATGGCAAGAACTATGGCATAGAGAGAGAACAAATAAATTATACCAAATAAAGCCTCTAATACAAACATGGCAGTCCAGTCTGCGCAGGAATCGGAGCGAGGAAGTTGCTCTTGCCCGACTCCGCATAGGACACAGTCATCTGACACATTCGTTTCTGCTGAGGGCGGATGATCCTCCTATGTGCGAGCAATGCGACACCATTTTATCCGTTAAACATATTTTATGTGACTGTCCCAGTTTTAGTAATGCTCGTTTTATCGCTTTTAACCATCTGACTGAGCCTTATACACTCAGTCAGATTTTATCCGACAATGACCACGTGTCTGCTATTTTTAGTTTCTTGAAATCAGTAAACCTTTTTAACCATATTTAAAAAATCTTTTTATTTTTACCTTGTTTACTGCTATTCGTCTTTTAAAATATATACGTGGCTTTTATACCCTGACTTAGTGACCTAATTCGTTAGGTCACTGAAAGCTTTTTATCACTTTCATGACAAGGTTTTGGCGCATTATAGCCTTAGTCGCTGATGCGCCAATAAAACTAAACTAAACCAAACCAAACTCCTACATTCTGGAACTGTCCATTCTAAAGCAAACATCCAAGCGTCGTGGACTTTGCGAAACTTGTGCAACATGAAAGTCAAGAAAACCCCACATTATTATCTGGACCCAGCAGCATCATGCACTTGAAGCTTCTCACTGGCTATGAACGCAGAGAAAGCAGTTGAGCAGTGCAACTTCCCGAATAGAGTAGGTTTTACGGATGTTGCTGAATTGCTGTGGTTAATCCCTTTAGCTTTCAGGTAAACTGGTACCCTAAAATTGAACAATAAATTGTCGATCAACCCCTCTTGCAATTCAGCGAGTATGAAGTAATTTTCAGGTGAAAACTTATTAAGAGATAAATATGGGGAAAAGAGAAGAGTGGGTGGTTGGGACATTTCGATACGTCGCCACTTTAACGCTCAGTCAGATGGTAAAAAGCGGTAAAACGCATATTATTAAAGCACTTGATTAAAATATGTTTCATGGATAAAACTGTATCACAGAACTCACATAGGAGGGTCATCAGCCCTCAGCAAGAAAGAATGTGTCAGATGACTGTGTCCTATGCGGGTCCCGGCAAGAACAACTTCCTCCGTGGCAGACTAGACCGCCACGGTTCAATTACAGGCATTATCTGATGTAATTTATTTGTAGTCCGTCTGCTCCATGAATCTTTTGGTGTATTATTTGCTTGTAGTCTGTATAGGGGACTGATAGGCAACAATTATTAGTGGGGGGTTCCTGATTTGGCTGCGGTGTCAGCCAAAGAGAGTGGATATTTTGCTGAACTTGAGACAGAACTGGGTGAGGATTATATCTCAATTATAATAAATCCTGTAACATGCTCAAAGAATTCAAATATAAAAAGAACCGCTGGTGTTGGTATTCACTGATATGGTCTAGGGCTAACTCAATAGCGTGAAACTCGGCAATAAATATGCGGCATTCAGAGAGAATCTGCTGTGATATAGTGAAGTCCTGAAAGACAGAAGCAGATCCCACATATGATTTCAACTTCCAGCCGTCTGTGTACACTGGCACGAAATCAGAATGTTCAACTCGGTGTGCTGAATAGAGGTGCAGGTAGACAGACCCCTCGACGTGGGCACCTGTACGTGGTGAGGGGACCTCCCAGTGATGCTGCTGGTTTTCCAGATTAGCATCACTGGGATCCAACGCCCATACCTTGGTTCCAGGGTTACACCATTGGAATCCGGCGTGTGCAGCCGTGCGCCGCGACCCGTGGAAGCGGAAAGGGGGATCCTGGTGGTTGAGGGGCCCAGCCTTAATACACCACTTTGGCCCCTGCTTCGACGAGACGGGTGGTCCCGGACCGGCTCGACTGGGATCAATCGGCGGGTGGTATTATACTGCTAGGGTCAACTGCGCTCCAATAAGTCTCCCTCCCTATGGTCCTGGGACGGGATAAAGACTTATTGGAAACGTGGGTATGGTGTTCTAAGCGAACTCGGCGTCCCATTCGTGTACGCAGTACCTGCTAGTTCACGAGTGGGCGCCCCCTCGTAGGGCTCCGTGGTGGGTGAGGTACTTAGGCATCAGACACTTTTTCTTTACTCTTATGAGTAATTTAAATTCTATTTCTTCTGGGGCCCCAACAAGGCCCCTACCTAACCGAGACGAAACCACAGAAAATACTTGTGCAAAAAGAGCCAGAACTGAGGATACACCACCATCTGTGACACCGCTTTTCCTCATTCTCCATTCCACCGGAGAGCAGGCACTCGGGAAAATGTCACCCTTTTTCATCCAGAAAGGATTAGAAGGGTTGACAGGATCCCCAAAATCTGTCAAAAGGCTACGTTCTGGAGACATTTTAGTTGAGGCTGCAAGCCAAAAACATGCACAGCAACTACTGAAAGCCACATCTTTAGGGGGACTACCGATCATCGTTACTCCCCATAAAACCTTGAATTTCTCACGCGGTGTCATATCAGAGTGGGATCTTCTTCATGTTTCTGAAGAAGAGATCTGCTCTGAACTTAAAGAGCAAGGAGTGACGGCTGTCAAAAGAATATCGATGCGGAAGGATGGGAATCTCGTCCCTACCCGAGTTCTCATCGTAACGTTTAACACCCCACGGCCTCCAAGTTCCATAAAAGCAGGCTATTTAAACTGCCCAGTGAGGGTTTATATCCCCAACCCACTGAGGTGCTTTAAATGCCAAAAGTATGGCCACTCTCAAACAGCTTGTCGTGGCAACCCCGCCTGTGCTCGCTGTGGTGCTAAAGACCATGAGAGCAAGGAATGTTTAGCTTCTAAGCCAAGTTGTACAAACTGCCAAGGGGAACACCCTGCATACTCTCGAGCATGCCAGCGGTGGAAAGAGGAGAAGGAAATTCAGAAACTAAAAACAGAGCTAAACATCTCCTATCAGGAGGCCAGAAGACGCATCCAACCTATAAATAGCGCCAAGCCCTCATATGCCCAGAAAGCTTCTGGGAAAAGTACCATTGGTACTCAGACTGATATGAGTATTCCACCAAGGGAGTCTTTTACCCCCATTGCGCGCTATTTATTAAGTTCCGAAAAGCCCACCCAAAAATCACAGTCAGCCGCCACTGCTATATCCGTACCTCCTAGTGCTCCACCACTTCCAAAACAGAGTACTAAAGAAACCAAGAAGAAAGGGGAGCAGACATCTACAATTCAAGAGACAATGGATGTCGAAAATAAGGAGGTACAGGACGACCCTGTCCTGGAACTCTTTGCGAAAGACGAAGAAGAAATGGACACAGGCCAACGTCCAGTCTTTCCAAAGAGAGATAAACCCAGGACTGAGAAAATGAAGCCCTCAGCCCTTCGGAAGCCACCAGACGGACCCAGTAAATCAAAATAATGGGTACATTTAAATTTCTCCAATGGAATTGCCGTGGATTTCGTAGAAATAGAGATGACATCAAGGCCCTCCTGAGTAAGCATGAACCAACTTGCTTTTGCTTACAGGAGACATATTTAACGGCAAATGAAGATCCTTACTTACGGAACTGCTCAGTTATTCGCAGAGACAGAGCTGGGGATGGACCTGCCCACGGAGGAGTTTCTATCCTTGTGGGTAACCACACCCCCTTTCAAGCTGTGATTCTTACCACTAATCTAGAGGCTGTAGCAGTTCGTCTTACAGTAGGGTTCCTACTAACTGTTTGCTCCATTTATTTGCCACCTGGGAACGACACCGCCCAGGCAGACCTTGATGATCTCATTAAGCAACTGCCACCCCCTTTCCTATTATTAGGGGATTTTAATGGACATAATCCGCTGTGGGGTAGTTCTGACATCAACAGAAGGGGTCGGATTATCGAGCGATTGCTTGAAAACAATGATCTGGCCCTTCTAAATGTGGGATCTAACACCTTTTTCCACACGGCTACCCGTACATTTACTGCTATTGATCTTTCCATCTGCTCCTCTTCCCTCCTGCCTCTGAGTACTTGGGAGGTCGAAGATAACCTTTATGGTAGTGATCACTTCCCCGTGTTATCCACCATTTCAAATGGGAGACAATGTCACCAGTCGAGGATACCACGTTGGAAGATCGATCATGCCGACTGGAATGCCTTTCGTCATCTGGCAACGTTTAATACCACCATAGTCAGCCAGGAGCCAATTAATGAGGCAGTAAAAAACGTCACAGAAAGTATAGTCCAGGCAGCAGCAGTTGCAATTCCCAGGACATCGTCCCGTTTTCCACGTTTTCCAAAACCATGGTGGAATGGAGAATGCACAGCGGCTAGGAAGGCTCAAAACAAAGCATGGGGATTTTTCCGCCGTTACCCCACCACAGATAATTTAATAGCCTTTAAACGTGCACGTGCCAAAGCACGGTACATTAGACGTCAGAGCCAAAAGGAATCTTGGATCAAATTTACATCTTCCCTTACAAGGGCCGCCAATCCCAAAGCCATCTGGGACAAAGTTCGGAAAATGAAGGGCAAATACAACTCACACCCTTCATCGATCCTGGAACATAATGGATGTACAATTGCAGATCTAACTGCAATTGCAAATACTCTAGGGGAGACATTTGCTAAAGTGTCTTCAGAAACAGCTTACCCCCCAGAGTTCCTCGCACACAAGCAGACAGCAGAAAAACATCACCTGAAGCTGTCCTCTAACAATCGCGAGGAATACAATCAGCCCTTTACACAGTGGGAGCTGAAAGCAGCACTCTTACTCTCCAAGGCGAGTGCTGTTGGGCCAGACGACATCCATTATGAGATGATTAAACATCTTTCATCGGAATCCATGGATCGTTTGCTCTGTCTCTATAATAGAATCTATATTGAAGAGACATTTCCGGACTCGTGGCATGTGGCAACTATCCTTCCCTTTCCGAAACCAGGAAAGGATCCAAAAACACCAAACAATTACCGTCCTATTGCTCTGACGAGCTGCTTGTGCAAGATCCTGGAAAGAATGGTCAATGCTCGTCTCTTGTGGTATTTAGAAGCTAATGACCTCCTTTCCAGGATACAGTGTGGCTTCCGAAGGAATCGGTCAACACTTGACCATTTAATCCGCTTGGAAACATCTATACGTGATGCTTTCCTAAAACGTGAGCACCAGGTGTCAGTTTTCTTTGATATGGAAAAAGCGTATGACACGGCTTGGAGATATGGAATTTTAAAAGATATATATAACTTTGGTCTTAGAGGACACATTGCCCTCTTTATCAAAAACTTCCTTACAGACCGGTCTTTCCAAGTTCGTGTGGGATCCACCCTCTCCCGACCATTCTGCCAAGAAGAGGGAGTTCCACAGGGATCAGTTTTAAGCGTTACGCTTTTTGCAATCAAAGTTAACTCTATAACCGAACAACTTCCTCCTACCGTAAACGGTGCCCTCTTTGTAGATGACTTTAGCATCTTTTTGCAGTCATGCAATATGAGGGTCATCGAAAGACAATTGCAGCATGCCATAGACCACGTCAACTCTTGGGCAGTGACTAATGGTTTTAGGTTCTCGCCACAGAAGACCGTTTGCGTACACTTTTGTCGCAAACGGAACCTTCACCCTGAACCAGAACTTAAACTCGGACAAGACATCATTCCAGTAGCATCTGAGACAAAATTCTTGGGGCTCATTTTCGACAAGAAGTTGACATTTTTACCTTACATTCGTCAACTTCGGACAAGGTGCACAAGAGGGCTGAATCTCCTACGCTCTATTTCCTCCAATAAATGGGGAGCAGACCGCTCCACTTTGCTCAGCCTCTATCGTGCACTTGTCCGATCTAAACTAGACTATGGGTCCCAAGTGTACACATCGGCTAGAAACAGCGTACTTAGATGGCTGGACCCAGTCCACCACCAAGCCATCCGAATTGCTACTGGAGCATTTAGAACATCCCCTGTCCAGAGTTTATATGTTGAAGCATCTGAACCACCACTGTCATTGCGACAAAAGCAATTGTCTTTAAAATATACTGTTAAATTAAAATCCCTGCCAGACAACCCTACGTGGACGTCCGTTTTCAAGCCACAATGGGAAAACTTATATAACACTCGTCAGACTGCCAATCGGCCTTTTGGTATCCGTGTCCAAGATCTGCTCAGAGAGCTCGACATCACGGTAGACAATGTTGCCCAGTCACCAAGGCAATCACTTCCACCCTGGCATGCTCGCATTCCATCATGCGACTTCTCCCTTAAAAATTGGGGAAAGTCCACAACTCCATCTTCTGTCTACCACCAACTCTACGCTGCCCACCGGACCGAATATTCCGACTTCTTGCCTATCTTCACTGATGGCTCGAAGTCGGAGTTGTCTGTTGGATGTGCTGCTATCTTTCCAGGTCTTTCTATATCTGGAAAGATTCCCCAACAATGCAGCATATATACAGCTGAGTTGTATGCTATAGAGTTAGCCTTGGACCACATTAAAACCCATAGGTACCAAAAGTGTATGGTGTACACTGATTCTCTAAGTACACTGCAGGCTTTATCGGGTATGAGGTATAATCCTCATCCATTTGTGACCCGGATTCAGCAGACGTTGCATTCCTTGTTTGAGTGTTCATTTGACATTCGTTTCTGCTGGATTCCAAGCCACATTGGGATAGTGGGAAATGAACTGGCAGATGCTGCGGCCAGGTCACCCGAACCCCAAAACAGTTATTGCCTGTTAGTCCCCTATACAGACTACAGGCAGTTAATACACGACAAATTACTGTCCCAATGGCAACAATCCTGGCATGAGCAAGTCACAAACAAGCTCTATCAGATAAAGCCTGTAATCGGACATTGGCAGTCTAGTCTGCGCAGGAATCGCAGAGAGGAAGTTGTATTAGCTCGGCTCCGCATAGGACACAGTCATCTTACACATGCTTTTTTGCTGAGGGCAGATGACTGTCCTATGTGTGAGAATTGTGACACCTATTTAAGTATACGCCACATTTTAACCGAGTGTCCACGTTTTAGACACGAACGTGATTTTTATTTTACCGCTTTTAGTCCTCTGGCTGAGCCTTATACACTCAGTCAGATTTTATCCGACAATGACAATGTGTCTGCTGTTTTTAACTTTTTAAAATCAGTACACCTTTTTAATCGAATTTAAAATTCATTTGGCATCCTTTTGTTCATATGTTTTGTACTTTTACTCCTTTTATATCTCGACATGGTGGCCTAACTACTTAGTTCACTGAATATTTTCACTTTTTATATATGACCGGTATTTGGCGCATTATAGTCTCAGTTGCTGATGCGCCAATAAACCCCAAACCAAACCAAAACCAAGCAGGTAGACAGACGATGGAGTGTCTTACTTTCCTCAGTTTTTTAAGGGATTAAAATTTCAGTCCGGGTGTGTCATTATAGGTGGTGAAGTCTCAGGTCAGTATCGTTTTGGATCAATGTTTGTAGTGGAGTCCGTCGGTTGGTAAGCACAATTAAAATGGACAGCGAAGGCTGTCTATGTGGGTATCGAAGTTTTTCAGATGTAATCTCTTGGAAGCATTGTAGCTTTCCCTGAAGTCGAACAAAGAGGGTGCTTCTTGAAGTGAATAAACTTCATTTAGCAACTGAAGAGGTTGCCGAAGATCATCATAGTGTGGACATTCGAGTAGTATGTGCTCTGCCGTTTCCTGGCAGAGCATATACTAATTGGGGTTTTTTCGTCCAGCTGTTTGTTTGTTGTTTGGTTTTTTTTAGGAGCATAAGCAACTAAGACCATGTTGCTCCGGTGATATGCGGTGGTCATTCCCTGACCTTTCCGCATCCCCCATATTTGGTAGTCACGGGCTCGAACCACGGGCTAATCAAGAAGAGTGTGCTACGCACTGCTGCTGCTCCTGCCCACCTGGCTACGGAGGCGCCTTTTCGTCCAGCAAACAGGCAAATCGACCAGAGGGCACACGCAATTTACAGACAAAATAAATATGGGTAGATGTAATCATTTACAGGGAACTCTAAGATCATAATTTTTTTTTTTCAATACTACTCCTAGGTGTTTGTATATTCCTGTGTATTTTATCTGGGCATGTCTGTACTTTACTGTCGGTGGTCGCCTCGTGTTCATTGTACCCTTGATTAGCATTTTTCGGGTCTTGGTGGTGGAGACTGTTAGTTTGCTTACTTCACACAGCTCTGAAATATCATCCAAGATGATGTTGGCAGCAGTCTCAAGTTGAAATCTGCATTTTCCATGTTACAATGGCAAGGTCATCAGTATAAGCCAGCTTGACAGTGTTGGTGTGGGTTCTTTTCAGCCATTTATCAAAAATAGCATTCCGGCAGAGAGGCCCTAAGACAGAGCCCTGAGGGCATCCTCTGGTAATGAGCCTGATTAGCTGGGAGTAGGTAGTTCTGACAATGAGAGTTCCGTTGTCAAGGTAACTGGACGTGAGTAGGTATATGGGTTGTTGTTTTTGATATGGGGGTTTGATAGCGCATAAGCTACTTTGACTATAATGCGCCTATTCATTAATTATAAAAAGAAAAGGGAAAGTTTCATAAATTCAGAATTGATTAAAAAGTCCAATCTGCTTTAAAAAGTTGAAAAATTCGAAAATATTTGCATTGTGGGCAGTTTGAAAGTTAATGGCATTCTTTTCTCTAGTGTTTTTAATTCGTTGGAATGATGTAGAATAGGCTGATGCAGATGCTGCTGATATTTCAGCAAAAGTATTGCCCAATGCATTAGCAATATCTAAGGGACTAGATAGGTCTTGCCCTTTCTAGGAGAGGATTGGAGAAAGTATGATAGGAAACTTACATGATAATAATCTATTTTTTCCCCCATATAATTTTGGATCAGTGTTTCTGTTAAAGATTGATGCAAAACGGGTCTAGAATTCATTCTTGGCGTGCCTTTGTATAAAACATACTTTTGCCTTAGCTTCTTAAAATTAATGAGGTTGGTTTTGGTTGGACATTGCCGAAATAAATTCCAGGCTTTAATTTTTGCTTTCTTTGCTTTTGTGCATTCCTCATTCCACCAGTCATTATAATGCTTGCGACCAGGGGGATTTGATAATGGTATTGTGTCCTTGGCCACTTTTAGAAGATGTGACGTGATGTAATCTGTTACATTATCAATATTCTGGAGCTGGATTTTTTCCTCGTCAAGAGAGATTGATGATCGAAATTTTGCCCAGTTTGCACGAACAAATTTCCATTGCCTGCGGAGTTTGTTCGAAGGAATCTGTGCTGGTTGGTTGGGTTTTATTGGCACATTAGCAACTAAGGTTATAATGCGCCAAAACCTGGTCATAAAAAAGTAAAACTTCCAGTGGCCTAATGAATTAAGTCACTAAGTCAAAATTTAAAAACAAGTAAAAAGTGTAAAAGACAAATATCAATAAACAAGTAACGATAACAAAGTAGATATTTTAAATGCGAGTAAAAAGGTTTACTGATTTTATGAAGCTAAAAACAGCAGACACCTAGTCATTGTCAGGTAATATCTGGCTGAGTGTATACGGCTCAGCCAGATGGCTAACGACGATAAAATATATATCACGTTCGTATCTAAAACGTGGACACTCAATTAAAATATGACGAATAGTTAAAAAGGTGTCACAATTCTCACACATAGAAAGTCATCTGCCCTCAGCAGAAATGCATGTGTAAGATGACTGTGTCCTATGCGGAGGCGAGCTAAAACAACTTCCTCTCTGCGGTTCCTGCGCAGACGACTGCCAGTGTTGAATTACAGGCTTTATCTCATACAGCTTGTTTGTGGCCTGGCCATGCCAAGATTGTTGCCTTTGGGAGAGTAATTTTGCGTGTATTAGATGCCTGTAGTCTGTATAGGGAACTAACAGGCAAAGAGTATTGTTGTGTTGCGGTGACCTGGCTGCAGCATCAGCCAGTTCGTTACCATTGATCCCACTGTGTCTTGGGATCCAGCAGAAACGGATGTCGAATGAACGCTCAGAAAGAGAAAGTAGCGTCTGCTGAACCCGGGTCAAAGATGGATAAGGATTTAACCTAATTCCAGATAAAGCCTGCAATATACTTAAGGAGTCGGTATACACCATACACCTTTCATACATGTGGGTTTTTATGTGGTCCAAGGCTAATTCTATAGCGTACAACTCAGCCGTATATATGCTGCATTCTTAGGGAAGTCTCCCAGATATAGTTTTATTTGGGAAGATGGTAGCAGATCCGACAGATGACTCTGACCTCTAGCCATCAGTAAAGACGGGCAAGAAGTCAGAGTACTCGACTCGGTGGGCAGTATAGAGTTGTTGGTAGACAGAAGATGAAGTGGTAGCCTTACTCCAATTTTTAATAGAAAGGTCGCAAGATGTTACGTAAGCGAGCATGCCAAGGTGGAAATGGTTACCTTGATGACTGGGCAACATTGTCTACCGCTATATTAAGCTCTCTGAGAGGTCTCGGACTCGGATACCAAATAGACGGTTGGCAGTCTGACGGGTATTGTAGAGAGTTTCCCCATAGTGGTTCGAAGACGGATGTGCAAGTAGGACTGTCTGGCAGGGATTTCAGTTTAAAAGTATATGTTAGTGACATTTGCTTTCGTCGCAGGGACAGTGGCGGTTCACCTGCTTCGGCGTATAAACTCTGGACTGGGGATGTTCTGAAAGCTGCAGTAGCAACGCGGATGGCTTGATGATGGACTGGGTCTAGCCATCGTAGTACGCTGTTTCTTGCTGATGCGTACACTCGGGACCCATAATCTAATTTAGAACGGACAAGTGCACGATAATATAGGCGGAGTAGGGTGCAGCGGTCTGCTCTCCAATTATTGGATGAAATGGCTCGTAGGAGGTTCAATCCTCTTGTGCACTTTGTCCACAGTTGACGGAAATGTGGAAGAAATGTCAACTTATTATCGTATATGAGCCCCAAGAATTTTGTCTCGGGTGCTACTGGAATAATATTTTGTCCGAGCTTGATTTCTGGTTCACGGCGAAGGTTCCGTTTGCGACAAAAGTGTAAGCCTACGGTCTTCTGAGGAGAGAACCTGATTCATTAGCCATTGCCCAAGAGTTGACGCGTGTTGCAATTGCCTTTCTATGACCCTCATATTACATGACCGTGAAAAAATTGTAAAGTCATCGACGAAGAGAGCACTGTTTACAGTTGGAGGAAGTTGTTCAGTAATATAATTAACTTTGATATCAAAAAGCATAACACTCAAAACTGATCCTTGTGGGACTCCCTCTTCTTGGCAAAAAGAAGAGAGAGTTAAGATTTAAGTTAAGACTTCTTGCCTGAAGTCTTAACTTCAGGCAGGATCAGTGGTTACGATAGCAATGTGGGCTGGTGCATTGTTGTGAAGCAACGTCAGTCACGCCTTTCATGAGCATTCAGCGTTGCTTTTCCTTAAATTCCACATGTAATTGCTTCAGTAAGTTGCTGTAGTAATGTGCACTGATAGTGGTACCCTTCTCCAGGTAATCTGACAGAATAATGCCCATCTCATCTCAGAAAACTGTCAGCAGCACCTCCCCTGCAAATGGTTGCACTCTGTCTTTTTGAGAGTTGGTGATGGTGGATGTTTTGAAACCTATTTTGTTTCTGGGTGAACGTAGTGATGCATACACCACTCATCAATCGGGAAAATAGTTCAGGATTGCTGTAATATGTGGTAATCAATTCAGCAGAGCAGACCTGCCTTTTTTTCTTTCTGTAACATGTGAACAAGCAAGAAATCCATCATGTTGATACCTTATTCATATTCAAATCATTGAGAATTATGCTCTCCACTGATCCATAGTTTATCTCAGTCTCGTCTCCGCAACTAGCTGTTCAATTGTTATTCAGCAGTCGTTGAGGATAAACTCTTTAATTTTCTCCACTAATTCAGCAGTGTGAAATGTAGATGGTTGCCCATTTTTTCCTCATCTTGGTCTCTCTCTCCCGGTCTTACTTGAACTGCCACCACTAATGTTTTTCAGTGTCACACGATGGATAGACATTCCCATTCACCGTGGACATCTCATTGATAGGTCTTAGCTATTTGCCTTCCAAAAACAGGAATTTGATAATGTATCGATATTCAACTTGATCCGTGATGACACTCAATCACACATCCAGTTCAGTATTAAAAGAAACATACCCCCCGACATGGGCACCTGTACGTGGTGAGGGGACCTCCCAGTGATGCTGCTGGGCTTCCAGATTAGGATCACTGGGATCTAACGCCCATACCTTGGTTCCAGGGTTATATCTTTGGAATCCGGCGTGTGCAGCCGTGCGCTGCGACCCGTGGAAACTCGGAAAGGGGGATCTTGGTGGTTGAGGAGCCCAGCCTTGATATACCACTTTGGCCCCTGCTTCGACAAGACGGGTGGTCCCGGACCGGCCCGACTGGGATCAATCGGCGGGTGGTTCTTACTGCTTGGGTCAACTGCGTGCCAATGTCTCCCTCCGTTTGGCCCTGGGACGGGATCAAGGCTTATTGGAAACGTGGGTGTGATGCTCCTAAACTAACTTGGCGTCCCATTCGTGTACGCAGTATCTGCTAGTTCACGAGTGGGCGTCCCCTCGTAGGGCTCCGTGGTGGGTGAGGTACTTAGGGCATCTGAAAATTTTATCTTACTCATATGAGTAATTTAAATTCTATTTCTTCTGGGGCTCCTACAAGGCCCCTACCTAACCGATCGGAAGATACCGATAACTGCAGCTCAAAAAGGCCCAGAACTGAGGAAAGATCACCATCTGTGACACTGCTTTTCGTCATTCTCCACTTCCACCGGAGAGCAGGCACTCGGGAAAATGCCACCCTTTTTCATCCAGAAAAGATTAGAAGGGACTGCAAGTTGAGAGTCCCATTAGTTGAGACTGCAAGCCAAAAACATGCACAGCAAATACTGAAAGCCACGTCGTTAGGGGGCTTACCCACCATCGTTACTCCCCATAAAATCTTGAATTTCTCACGCGGTGTCATATCAGAGTGGGACCTTCTTCATGTTTCTGAAGAAGAGATCTGCTCTGAACTTAAAGACCAAGGAGTGACGGCTGTCAAAAGAATATCGAAGCGGTAGGTTGGGAATCTCGTCCCTACCCGAGTTCTCATCGTAACGTTCAACACCCCACGGTCTCCAAATTCCATAAAAGCAGGCTATTTAAACTGCCCAGTGAGGATTTATATCCCGAACCACTGAGGTGTTTTAAATGCCAAAAGTATGGCCACTCTCAAACAGCTTGTCTGTGCTCGCTGTGGTGCTAAAGACCACGAGAGCAAGGAATGTTTAGCTTCTAAGCCAAGTTGTACTAACTGCAAAGGAGAACACCCTGTATACTCTCGAGCATGCCAGCGGTGGAAAGATGAGAAGGAAATTCAAAAACTAAAAACAGAGCTAAACATCTCCTATCAGGAGGCCAGAAAATCCGACCTATAAATAGCGCAAGCCCTCATACGCCCAGAAAGCTTCTGGGAAAAGTAACATTGGTACTCAGACTGATATGAGTATTCCACCAAGGGAGTCATTTACCCCCATTGCGCGTTATTTATTAAGTTCCCAAAAGCCCACCCAAAAATCACAGTCAGCCGCCACTGCTATATCCGTACCTCCTAGTGCTCCACCACTTCCAAAACAGAGTGCTAAAGAAACTCCGAATAAAGGGGAACAGGCATCTACAGTCCAAGAGACAATGGATGTCGAAGATAAGGAGGTACAGGACGAGTCTGTCCTGGAACTCTTTGCGAAAGAAGAAGAAGAAGAAGAAGAAATGAATACAGGCCAACGTCCAGTCTTTCCAAAGAGAGATAAACCTAGGACTGAGAAAATGAAGCCACCAGTCGGACCCAATAAACCAAAATAATGGGTACATTTAAATTTCTCCAATGGAATTGCCGTGGATATCGTAGAAATAGAGATGACATCAAGGCTCTCCTGAGTAAGCACGAACCAACTTGCTTTTGTTTACAGGAGACGTATTTAAAGGCAAATGAGGACCCTTACTTACGTAACTGCTCAGTTATTCGCAGAGACAGAGCTGGGGATGGACCTGCCCATGGAGGAGTCGCTATCCTTGTGGTTGTTTGTTTGTCATTTGGTTTTTAGGAGCATTAGCAACTAAGGCCATATTGCTCCGGGATATGCGGTGGTCATTCCCTGTCCTTTCCGCATCCTCCGTATTTGGTCTATCCTTGTGGGTAACCACAACCCCTTTCAAGCTGTGCTTCTTACCACTAATCTAGAGGCTGTAGCAGTTCGCCTTACAGTAGGTTCCTTTTAACTGTTTGCTCCATTTATTTGCCACTTGGGAATGACACCGCCCATGCAGACCTTGATGATCTCATTAAGCAGCTGCCACCCTCTTTTCTATTATTTGGGGATTTCAATGGGCATAATCCGCTGTGGGGTAGTTCTGACATCAATAGAAGAGGTCGGATTATCGAGCAATTGCTTGAAAACAATGATCTGGCCATTCTAAAGTGGGATCTAACACCTTTTTCCACACGGCTGCCCGTACATTTACTGCCATTGATCTTTCCATCTGCTCCCCTTCCCTCCTGCCTCTGAGTACATGGGAGGAAGTGATCACTACCTTTATGGTAGTGATCACTTCCCCGTGTTATCCACCATTTCAAATGGGAGAGAATGTCACCAGTCGAGGATACCACGTTGGAAGATCGATCATGCCGACTGGAATGCCTTTTGTCATCTGGCAACGTTCAATACCATTATAGTCGGCCAGGAGCCAATTAATGAGTCAGTAAAACACATCACAGAAAGTATAGTCCAGGCAGCAGCAGTTGTAATTTCAAGGACATCGTCCCGCTTTCCACGTTTTCCTAAACCATGGTGGAATGGAGAATGCGCAGCATCTAGGAAGGCTCAAAACGAAGCATGGGGAATATTCCGTCGTTACCCCACCACAGATAATTTAATAGCCTTCAAACGTGAACTTGCCAAAGCACGGTACATTAAGAGTTAGAGCCAAAAGGAATCTTGGATCAAATTTTCATCTTCCCTTTACACGGGCTGCCAATCCCAAAGCCATCTGGGACAAAGTTCGGAAAATGAAGGGCAAATACACCTCACACCCTTCATCGATCCTGGAACATAATGGATGTACAATTGCAGATCTAACTGCAATTGCAAATACTCTCGGGGAGACATTCGCTAAAGTGTCTTCAGAAACATCATTTCCTCGCGATCAAACAAAGGTCAGAAAAACATCACCTGAAGATGTCCTGTAACAATTGTGAGGAATGCAATCAGCCCTTTACACAGTGGGAGCTGAAAGCAGCTCTCACTGTCCAAGGCGAGTGCTGTTGGGCCAGACGACATCCATTATGAGATGATTAAACACCTTTCATCGGAATCCATGGATCGTTTGCTCTTGCTCTTTAATAGAATCTATATTGAAGAGACATTTCCGGACTCATGGCATATGGCGACCGTCCTTCCCTTTCCGAAACCAGGAAAGGATCCAAAAATATCAAAAATTACCGTCCTATCGCTCTGACGAGCTGCTTGTTCAAGATCCTGGAAAGAATGATCAATGCTCGTCTTTTGTGGTATTTAGAAGCTAACGACCTCCTTTCCAGGATACAGTGTGGCTTCCGAAGGAACAGGTCAACACATGACCATTTAATACGCTTGTAAACATCTATACGTGATGCTTTCCTGAAACGTGAGCACCAAGTGTCGGTTTTCTTTGATATGGAAAAAGCGTACGACACGGTTTGGAGGTATAGAATTTTAAAAGACATATATAACTTTGGTCTTAGGGGACACATTGCCTATTTTATTAAAAACTTCCTTACAGACCGGTCTGCCCAAGTTCGTATAGGATCCACCCTCTCCCGGCCATTCTGCCAAGAAGAGAGAGTTCCACAAGGATCAGTTTTAAGCGTTACTCTTTTTGCTATCAAAATTAACTCTATAACTGAACAACTTCCTCCAACCGTAAACAGTGCCCTCTTTGTAGATGACTTTAGCATCTTTTTTGTAGTCATGCAATATGAGGGTCATTGAAAGACAATTGCAGCATGCCATAGACCACGTCAACTCTTGGGCAGTGACTAATGGTTTTAGGTTCTCGCCACAGAAGACTGTCTGCGTACACTTTTGTCGCAAACGGAACCTTCACCCTGAACCAGAACTTAAACTCGGACAAGACATCATTCCAGTAGAACCAGAGACAAAATTCTTGGGGCTCATTTTCGACAAGAAGTTGACATTTTTACCTTATATTCGTCAACTGCGGACAAAGTACACTAGAGGGTTGAATCTCCTACGCTCTATTTCCTCCAATAAATGGGGAGCAGACCGCTCCACTTTACTCAGCCTCTATCGTGCGCTTGTCCGATCTAAACTACACTATGGGTCCCAAGTGTACGCATCGCCTAGAAACAGCGTACTTAGATGGCTGGACCCAGTTCACCACCAAGCCATCCGTATTGCTACTGGAGCATTTAGAACATCGCCTGTCCAGAGTTTATATGTTGAAGCAACTGAACCACCACTGTCATTTCGACGAAAGCAATTGTCTTTAAAATATACCTTTAAATTAAAATCCCTGCCAGAAAACCCTACGTGGACATCCGTTTTCAAGCCACGATGGGAAAACCTATATAACACTTGTCAGACTGCCAACCGGTATCCGAGTCCAAGAGCTGCTCAGAGAGCTCGACATCATGGTAGACAATGTTGCCCAATCACCAAGGCAACCACTTCCACCCTGGCATGCTCGCTTACCAGCATGCGACTTCTCCCTTAAAAATTGGGGTAAGTCTACAACTCCTTCTTCTGTCTACCACCAACTCTACGTTGCCCACCGGGCCGAATATTCCGACTTCTTGCCTGTCTTCACTGATGGCTCGAAGTCAGAGTTGTCTGTTCGTTCTATATCTGGAAAGATTCCCCAAGAATGCAGCATATATACAGCTGAGTTGTATTCTATAGAGTTAGCCTTGGACCACATTAAAACCCATAGGTATCAAAGGTGTATAGTGTACACTGACTCTCTAAGTATACTGCAGGCTTTATCGGGTATGAGGTATAATCCTCATCCATTTGTGATCCGGATTCAGCAGACGCTCCACTCTCTGTCTGAGTGTTCTTTCGACATTCGTTTCTGCTGGATTCCAAGCCACATTGGGATCATGGGAAATGAACTGGCAGATGCTGCGGCCAGGTCACCAGAACCCCACAACACTTATTGCCTGTTAGTCCCCTATACAGACTACATGCAGCTAATACACGCTAAATTACTGTCCCAATGGCAATGGGACAGTAATTTAAAGTTATTTAAAATCAGTAAACCTTTTTACTCGTATTTAAAATTTAAATTGTATTGTTATTTCTTTGTTGATATATTTTTTACTTTTATACCTTTTCTATCTCGACATGATGGCCTAACTAATTAGGTCACTGAATGTTTAACTTTTTATATATGACCTGGATTTGGCGCATTATAGCCTTAGTTGCTAATGCGCCAATAAAATCCAAATCAAATCAAATCAAAATCACTTATTCTCGGCGGATACCACCACCCAGACGGCACCGTTTCGGAGCTTGTTGGCTCCTCATCCATGGATGGGCAGGTCCTCTGGTGTTGAAATGATGACAACCCAGTCGCGAATATAACTTCACAATATGACAGATGCCTGATGGGGTACCCCATCAGGATTGGAATTTCTCTTGGTGAATTCCACGATATTTCATTTGAACTTGTGGAGATGCCCTTGGTCTAAATCTTGCACTTCCCTTTCAACACGAAGTTTTTTGAAGGGATGCGCTTTTTAATATTCAGCCTCTCAACCTCTTTTGGACAACCAAAATTCCTTTAAATATATGTCGCTTTTACTTTTCTCTTTTATGGAAGATAAATGTTTTGACTTCTGTGAGATAAATGCCTAAAGAACATATTATATTGTTAATATATTAATTATCATTGTGTTAAAACAAATCGTATTACAAATTTTCATATGTTTAATATTTTTCTCTTATAAACTAATGTAAGACTAAATTTCTATATTTGTAAAATTCTGTTCCTCACTGTTTCTATATTTTATTCCCATGTGTCACATTGTTAAAAACACAGGGCAATTAAACAGTTATAGCAACAACCATCAGTAATTTTATCTTCACTTATCCAATAAATTGAACTAAAAGTGACCAGATCCTTAGTGTTCCAATGAGGAACATCGATTTTACACCCCACCCATAAAAACAATATACACATATTTTGTATGCTATTATGTTTAATTGCTCTCTTGCTATCCGTAGACTGTACTTTGGATTTGTCATTATTAAACTTTAGTTGCCACTTCTCAGCCCATCTGCCCAGCTTTTCTAGATCCTGGCATACTATCAGTACTGTCATTAAGAACACTGCCAACCTTCGTATCATATTCAAACTTGGACATTAAGCCTGATATACCTTCATCAATATCATTGATAAATATACAAAACAACAGTTGGCCCAACACTGAACCCTGGGGGGGGGGACATACCACTAATAACGTTAGTCCACGAAGAGCAACTTCCATTGATTATCACTCTGTCTTCTCCCACTCAACCATCCTTTTATCCATTGTAGCAACTTGCCCTAACTACTCCAATTTGTATGGTAGTCTTCCATACGCAACAGTGTCAAAAGCTTTCCTGAAATCCAAGTATATAATATCAAAATTATTTTTTGCCTCCAGTTCCTTTGTAACCACATCATAGTATCCAATCAAATTTGTCAGACAAGACTTTCCCTATTGATTATCGTTATGGCAGGTTTTAGAACTGTTTGGTTCCATTAAGAGAGAGAGCAAGTAGTCCTATTAGCAACCTTAGGTCGCAAGGTGTAGGCTGCGTTAGACCTTTAATTAGTATAGGTTGACTACGTGGACAAATGTTGTCGTTTCTAAAGAGCTTAAGCCCGATCGCTGTAACCGTTACCGAAGGGAAACAACAGCTTCAGCTGAAAACTTAACGCAACGTGATGTTATTGATTAGTCTATCGCAAAATTTTGCATTAGCCTCTGATAAGGTAGTGAGTGGCCTGTTCCTCAGTTACACTGTGACTGCTTTTAAACATGTAATTAAAGTCTGTGATGTTTACATTGTTTACTGGCTTGTTGACCTGGCCCGTACACAACTTTCGGGTTTATTCCAAAGGTGTTCAGTGGGATTAAGATCTTCACTATGGGCAGCCGATTGCAGATTTTCTACTTCCATGTGTCCAAATCAAGTCATTACAGGCTGTACAGTGACACGAGGAATTGTCATACCGAAAGAGAAAAGTCCATACAGTTATCAACAACCCCAGATGGCGATTATGTCTCCTCCAGTCTTCACAGTTTGACTATACAGTACTCTTTAATAAATAATGTTCTTTCCTGTATTTCTGGAATTATTTTGATGAATGAATTCCATAGGGATTCGTTTATCCCTATGGAATTCATTCATCCTAAAAAAAACTGCATCACTTGGGAATTTTGCAAATAATGTGTTTTGCGCTGCATTGTGGGTTGCAGAAATGTTCGAAATGCATTTTTTTAGATGAGATATATATCTCTGTGAATGAAATTCAATAAAAAGACTCCACCTGATATATCTAACTGTCATAAATATCTTCCCAAGTGAAATGTGTAATTAATGGAAATATGAAAAATGCGTGCACCGATTACAGTACCGCCTTCCAGTATCTGGAGTTGTGTACGTCAATCCAAGGTAACGCCTCCCCAGACGAGAACACCTCGACCGCCATATCGATCCCTTTCAGTGTTGTTTGCGGGGTGATACCGTGTGCCAACCTCTCGCCAGATTAGCTGACGTCCAGAATCGCTTCTGAGACTGAATCTTCTCTCATCAGTAAAGAGTACCTTAAGTAAAGATTTTGTGGTTGTAACCTTTAGAAATAGTGTTGGTCCTTAAGTTTTGCACACCAGTGTAGTTTCGGCTGACTAATATCATCTGATTCAATTCGCGAGTCTTGCATTTGTCCAAATTCCATCCTGATGTCATTGCTGAATTCTTCGGTGATCCGGAGTACTGTTAAAGTTGTTTCTCGGTTTCCGCGTAGAACTTGATATCATCCAAGGCCTGAATGCGAGTGACTCTATCCTGCGCCACACTCGATGCCGTATTTCATTACTTCTCTTGACATCATCATCAGTCTATGGAGGTGGACCTGTTTAGCTTCGGCTTGAGTCCAGTGGTGATAGTTCTTGAGAGTGTCACCAGATTTCTTAGAGTTCAAATTCAGAATGTTGTTGATTTTGCTACTGCTTAACCCAGGGAGTAATACAGTAGGTTTTGTTTCTTTTAGGATGTTACTGTATCTCGGGTAGTGTACATTGTGTATTTATTGTGTATTAATGAATAGTTAGCGATCTAGACCAGAGTGTTGTTGTTTTGACCACTGTTTGGATCCAATGGATCAAACAGGATCATCCTGTGTTATAAATTTTATTTTTCATATACTGTATATATATATATACACAATTGTGCATTTTGTGTTGTTAGTATTATTGTACAGTTGTTACAATGTTAGTATAGTTGTACAGCTAGACGAACTTGTATAATATGGACCTTCTCTTTACGAACTTTCTTACTTTCTTCTTGGAAGACCTAAATAGTTATTGAATTATATATGTACCCTTTTGTGTTTTGGTATATATTTGTGATCTTGATCAGGGGCACTCCTCAAGATATGAACTATGTAAATAACGTGCTTTATCTTCTAGTTTGAAGATAACTGTACCTGTTTGAGATGAAATCTTCACTCTCCTACTTTTTCTCTGCTGTTTTCTTGCTACTGTTCTTAATTCTTCCCTTTCCCGTTGGGTCCCCCTGTTGATCCGTCACTTTGCAATCCTACCCAGTTCCCATACTTCTTCCGTTACTTCTCCATTGTCATCTGCCTGGAACTTGTCCTAAGTAGATGCAGCAAGACGATAGCAGATCCTGGCTGCCTCCAGGTGGCGGGTATGGGGGGGGGGGTGCAGGACGCGGTGACCAGGTGTTGCTGATTCTTACCTGCTAAGAGCCAGGTGCCAGCCGACAACACAACAACAGAACGTATCATTATACTCACACACTCAACACACTACATATAAATGGCCGGCTTTGGTACAAGCTTCTTCACAAGATGTACAACAGCGGCTAATGAGGGAGATCCTGGGGTCCGCC